>NC_139628.1:20329793-20489793 GCF_964638095.1 Poromitra crassiceps | reverse complement strand
CTCTCTACTCTCTCTCTACTCTCCATCTCTCTCTCTCTCTCTCTCCCTCTCTCTCTCTCTCTCTCTCCCTCTCTCTCTCTCTCTCTCTCTGCATCTTTGCACAAAGCTCTCAGATGTTAGTTGAAGACAGTTGAAGCATCCAGTCTTTGATATTTAGTCTTCACTAAACACTGCTGCTAGAAAGAAGAAATCAAAACATGATCCATGAGGCTTTTGTAATATTATAATATAATAATAATGCAATGTAGTCAAATCAAATATTTTAAGATGTTACTGAAGTATTTATTTATTTATTTATTTATTTGTTTATTTATTTATTTATTTATCTACCTATATGTAAGGGATAATGTATTGTGAGCCGGTGATTGCTGGCGAAATAATGACCGACAGGTGAATGATTGAGCCCGACGCGCAGCGGAGGGCTTAATCATTCACCTGAAGGTCATTATTTCCAGTAATCACCGGCTCACTATACATTATCCCGCTTAGAACACGGCCTACAACTAAATTATTTCAGTAATCTGACAAAAATAATTATTCAAATAGATTTTTTAATAGCGTTTTCAACGACAAAGCGGTTTCATTCGTAATTGGCACACAAGACACCACAGCTGCAACTGTTTGTTCTCACACAGAGCTGAGAACTCTTTGCCTCCCAACTCATTTCTCTTGCCATGCGTCCCTGACATGTAAGCCTTATTTCTGTTTATGCACATTTCATTTGTTGTAATATGTGACACCGGCGGTCGGAAGGTACCGTAATTCGGCCGAGGGAGATCTGTGCAGCAGAGCTCAAAAGTATTTTCTTGAAAAAATGTGGTTTTGCTTTTTTTTCAATAGTATAAAATATATTATTTGAACTATCCATTCCACATAAAATGGAGTCGTTTTAGAATCAGTAAATAGGTATATTTAGCGATTTAAAAAATCAAGATTTCAGGCTTGAGTCGCATAGCTGAGGGTTTTTTTTCATTAATTTGCATGCAGCGTTTCACTGGCTGCAGTCTGCTATTGTTTCGAGTTTCGGCCAATGAGGCCACATCAATAGAATTCAGCGTGTACATGGGGGCGGGGTGCAAAGCTCTGTTTACAAGTCTGAGATTAGGGGAAAGTTTGAGCTGGCGTTACGCTGATGGATTGGATTATAAGAAGATTCTTTAAACGTTATCTGCGAGTGTGGTCCGGCGCAGAACGCAGCACAACACACAACATTATGGGATTTTACTAATAGCCTAATGGCTACATGCAGCAGTGTGGGAGCTCTGGAAACCTGGAAAATCTTCCTGGATTTTCCTCCTCGGTGAGTTTGTATTTAATCATGAGCCCTAACGTTACGTTTTGTTTCTGTTTTAGGACTGTGCGAACATATAGTTATGGATAGATGTGTGTATTAGCCATAGACTGTATAAATGTTTTAGCACGTTTTGACGTGTGGAGTAGTCGAAGAGTACACAAAGAAAGAAGCGAGGTTTAGCTCAGCGCTGCCGCCATTTTGGCCCGAAAATCGTCTCCTTTTGCGTGGTGTCATCGCCATGGGTGTCTCCAAAATGGCGGGTTTCTTGTGTGCGATTGTCCCTCTCCTGCGTTTCTTATCAATAAGTTATTTGGCGGGACATAAACCATAGATTCGCCTATTTTCAGGTCAACTGTAACAATCAATGAGGGGAAACACACACATCTCTTGTTGAGAACAAAGGCAAACTTTAGCGTGCTAAAGCCTGCTAGCCACGGTGTGTGTGTGTGTGTGTGTTTTATTTTTGTTCAGCAGCTCCTGTCTCTTATCAAATCTTTATTCATATTATATCCTATTATTATTATTATATAAATGAAACCTTTATTGCCCCTCAGGGAATTTTCTCTGCACAAGGAGCCCAAAAAGAACATAATAGGCACACATGTAATAATAATTACAATAATCCAGATGAGAAGTGATAAAAGCATGGATACCTCAAAATTAGACCGTGCATACCCCATTTGATAAGATTTTTGCTTTCAGATGTTTTATTACAGAAAGTTTATGAAACCCATCACCTAAACAGTAGGCTATTACATTCTATCGTTGTCTTACTTGTGGCCAGTGTCCCAGTGTGTCAGAGTGACAGTGATCAGCTGTGGGGAGTGGTTAATTTAAATGAGGAGGCATTGTTCACTCCCCCCTTGGCTGGCTGTCCCAGGTGTGAAAAACTTCTCAAACTTTGAGGGCTGATTTCTCAGTTCCTGCTTCTCAGAGTGTGAACAATCAAATAAGCATATCTCCTTCATTTTTTTCAGATTACAATGTGTGACACATCATTTGAAAGCTTACAGTCTGCCATTTCAGAATCTGTAAAAATCAGAAAAATGCCCTCGGCCTAATTGAGGGTCAAAAGGCCAGCTGGTGTCACATATGTTGAGCTAATTATTTAATCCAGCTGGTAACTGTTTGATTTGTCATTTGATATTCACTTTGTATTATTGACTTTGGCTTGTACTGTCTTGTTGGCACTGCAGAAAACCATGGCTTGGATGGGAGAAATGAAATAAATCTCTGCTGATGCATCATATGAACATTGTCTCAATGCCTCTTTAATTTGAGACCCTCAGGCGGTCAGCCAACTTCAAACCCAGAGAAAATGTGTAATATGGTCCTTCGAGCGGATTGCTGACTACCTAATATCAAGCCAATGAATGAAGAGGAACAAGGTGTGAATGAACAGTGCAGAAAACCATGGCTTGGATGGGAGAAATGAAATAAATCTCTGCTGATGCATCATATGAACATTGTCTGGCTAGGAGCATCTGGATTCGAGCCATGATAAACAACAGCTTCAACTGAAAGGACAGAAGGAAATGCTTGCTCTCCGCACCATTCGGTCTGATCTCGCACACATTGAGGGGAAAAGTGTTCAGTTTGAGATCTCTCCAATCTCAGCACCGACAGCCAGATACCCCATAAGGCAGGCTTTCACAGCTAAGGAGATTGATCTCATTGATCAGACATATCCAGTCCAGTCTCTTAAGCGCCGCTACCCATATCTAAGAGATATCCCCCTTCAGCCTTTCAGGAAAGTCCAACCTCTTGTCTTGATTGGCTCTGACAATTCTCACCTGATTTCGCCCATAGAGCCTGTGAGAAGAAGCGCAAAGGGAGGTCCCATTGCTGTGCATACTCAGCTGGGTTGGACCCTCCAAGGTCATGAGGGTTTACCTGAAAGTCATCCTCCAGCGCACCAATGTCTGTTCACTTCCATTAGTCCATCTGATTCATTATTTGGTCATGTAGAGAAGCTATGGAAACTGGATGTGCTTCCGTTCCGCAGTGAGAAACAAGTCACTCGGTCTCAACAAGACAAACAGGCTATTGAGATGTTGGAGGCCCGAACGGAAAGAGTAACTATTGATGGAATTGAGCGATATGCAACTCCCCTTCTCCGGATTCATGATGCTCCTAAACTGAAGGCTCCAATGGATGCGACCATGCCCAACTTAAGGAGTACAGAACGGAGGCTCCTCAAAGATCAGGAGAAGACGGCTGTCTACAACGAGGAAATACTAAAGCTGGAGAAAGCTGGCTATGTCAAGAAAATTCCTCCTGAAACAGTTAATAGCTCAGCAGAATCTTGGTATCTGCCCCATCATCTGGTTCATCATAATAATAAAGCCCGCCTGGTATTCAATTGTTCATTCAAATTCCAGGGCATGTGCTTGAATGACCAGCTGCTTCCTGGTCCAACTCTGAGCCCTTCCCTTATTGGGGTCCTTCTTCGTTTTCGCCAATACCCGGTAGCAGTAAGCGGCGATATTAAGGGGATGTTCCACCAGGTCCGTCTGCTACCGGAAGATCGGCCCTTGCTCAGATTCCTCTGGCGGAACATGAATCGGGAATCAGCACCTGATGTCTATGAATGGCAGGTTCTACCCTTTGGTACGACGAGCAGCCCCTGTTGTGCAACTTTGCTCTTCAGAAGCATGTCAAAGATCACTGTGAAGGATATGAAGAAATCAAGTGGACTGTGGAGAATAATTTCTATGTTGACAATTGTCTGACAAGCTGCCTCAGCATTCCAGAAGCCAAAAGCCTGGTCGATACAACACGGGACCTTCTGGCCACAGGAGGTTTCCAGGTCAGTGGGCTAGTAATCACCCACCTGTGGTAGCTCATTTACCCCCAGATGCACAGTCACAGAGTCTAGAACTATGGCTCTCTCAGAACCGGGTTGAACCGGTAGAATCCACCTTGGGCCTGAAGTGGAGCTGTTCCCCCGATGTCCTGAGCTATCAGCACAAGCCCATGCAGCAGTCTCCAGTGACCATGAGGAGGATCTACCAAGTCCTCGCTCAACAATATGATCCCTTAGGGTTTCTTATACCCTATCTTACACGGGCCAAAATGCTCGTCCAACAACTTTGGTCAAAACAAAGAGATTGGGATGACCCGGACTTACCCACAGATCTCCTAACTGCATGGGAAGCTTGGGAGAAGGAGTTGCCCAGTCTTCAGTCAATTTCCATGCCCCGGTGCTACACTCCCACAGGTAGACCTGATGCCATCACTCAAGATCTGCATGTCTTTTGTGATGCTTCTGAACGAGCTTATGGAGCTGTCGCTTATCTGCTCAATAAGTATGATGGAAAATGCCACACTAGCTTTGTCATGGCCAGATCCAGAGTCGCCCCTAAGAGGCAATTGTCCATGCCGCGTCTGGAACTGTGTGGTGCTTTAGCTGGCGCTCAACTTGCCCAGCTCCTTCGGAAAGAGCTTAGCATCACTCTTCAACACACTACATTGTGGACAGATTCCACCACCGTTCTTGAATGGCTGCAGTCTGAATCCTGCCGTTTTAAGGTCTTTGTGGGTGTAAGAGTGGCAGAAATTCAAGACCTCACTGACCTTCATTGCTGGCGTTATGTTGATTCTTCCAATAACCCCGCTGACGACATTACCAGGGGGAAAAGCCTTGCTGACCTATCGCAGCCTAATCGTTGGAGGAATGGGCCGGCTTTCCTTAAGCAACCGCCTGACAGTTGGCCGGTGCGCCCTAAAAACACTGTCCAGCCAGACCCCACTGAACTGAGAGGTCTCACCTTTTGTAGCCTGACAACCATTAATCCTCAGAGTGAGCAGCAGCTCACCTACACTCAGTACTCCCTGTGGAAAGAGCTGGTACAGGCTACCTATGATGACCTCATGCAATCCTCTGGGAGTTCACCAGCACCAACCTATAGGGATGCTGAAATCAGCCTGCTCAAGCAATGTCAAGCAGAAAGCTTCAAAATGGAGCTAAAATCCCTGCAGGATGGCAAAGCTCTTTCGCCCAACAGCAAGCTCAAAGCTCTTGCCCCCGAACTCGATAAGGTGACAGGCCTCATACGAGTTGGTGGGAGGCTTCGGAACTGTCAAGGTTCTGTTGAAATCCCCATGCACCCTATTGTGTTGGATCCTTTACACCCAGTCACCAAACTGTTGATCAAGGATTTTGATGAGCGTCTTCTCCATGCTGGTCCTGAGCGAGTCTTTTCTGAAATCCGTAGACACTACTGGATTCTTCGTGGGAGGCAGGCAGTAAAACGTCATCAAACATCCTGCCCTGCCTGTCATCGGTGGCGATCAAACCCTAAAGTCCCCCTTATGGCCGACCTTCCATCTGCCCGTCTTAGGCTATTAAGCCCTCCATTCCTTTCCACAGGAGTGGATTGCTTCGGCCCCTTCATGGTCAAAATCGGACGCCGTAATGAAAAACGCTGGGGTGTGATATTTGAGTGCATGACCACCAAGGCAGTGCATCTTGATCTCCTCAACTCTCTGGACTCTGATGCATTTCTTCTTGCTCTCAGGAGGTTCATTTCCCGCCGAGGGAAACCTATGGAGCTGCATTCTGACAGGGGCACAAATTTCCGTGGTGCTGAAAGAGAGCTTCAAGAAGCATTTCAGGCAATGGAAGCAGAACTACAGAAGAAACTCTCTGCCTACCAAGTCACTTTCAAGTTCAATCCTCCAAGCTCCCCTCATTTTGGAGGTATATGGGAGAGAGAAATTCGATCAGTGAAGAATGCACTTCAAGTCTCAGTTGGTCATCAACCAGTGTCTGAGGACGTACTTACCACTGTGCTGACAGAGGTTGAAGGAATCCTCAATTCCAAACCTTTGGGATATACCTCCTCAGATGTGGCTAGCCTGGACCCAGTTACCCCAAACATGCTGCTCATGGGGCGGCGTGATTCCACCTTACCGCAAGTGACTTATGCCCCTGAGTCCATGGGGCGGCGTCGTTGGCGCCAGAGCCAAATCCTTGCGGATCAGTTCTGGTCACAGTTCATCCGTGACTACCTTCCCACCTTGCAGCCACGGAACAAATGGCTGACAGCTACAGCTAACCTGGAAGAGGACATAATAGTCCTTGTCATGGATCCTCAACTGCCCCGAGCCCAGTGGCCCGTTGGCAAGATAGTGAAAGTCCATCCCAGTCCGGATGGACGGGTCAGGTCAGCGGACATCTTGATTCAGGACCGGACATACACCAGACCGGTTGCACGGCTCATCCCATTACCCTCCTTGCCCCCTTGACAACATCACAAGAATTCTGGTTTCAGTCACAGCAGCTGGGCTCCTGTGGGGGCGGCTGTTGTGAATTCCCTCATGCTGTGTATGGCAGCTCTCTGTGGGTTAGAAAGTTACACCCAGAATGTCACTCATCTTCCTGCCTGATTGGCAATTGGAGGCCAATTGGAGGCAGGTGTGAGCCCAGGCCAGTCCTCCATATCTAGCTCTCACACAGAGCTGAGAACTCTTTGCCTCCCAACTCATTTCTCTTGCCATGCGTCCCTGACATGTAAGCCTTATTTCTGTTTATGCACATTTCATTTGTTGTAATATGTTGAGCTAATTATTTAATCCAGCTGGTAACTGTTTGATTTGTCATTTGATATTCACTTTGTATTATTGACTTTGGCTTGTACTGTCTTGTTTGCACTGCAGAAAACCATGGCTTGGATGGGAGAAATGAAATAAATCTCTGCTGATGCATCATATGAACATTGTCTCAATGCCTCTTTAATTTGAGACCCTCAGGCGGTCAGCCAACTTCAAACCCAGAGAAAATGTGTAATAGTGTCTGCAGACAAAATGCTCTTATCAATTGATTAATCCAGGTGTGGCAGAGCAGCGGTCGGTTGTCGAGAAATAATGACCGGTGAATCTTGTTGATTGACCAATCAGAATCGAGTATTCAAGAGAGCCGTGTTCTAAATAAAAATAATTGTCTTCATTGTGTAGCTGTTTGTAAATTAAGTAACAAGGTCTGATCAAAGAGTTACCTGTGACAGTCAGAGTGACTCCAGGTGAAGCAGTAGAGCTCCCAGCTGGATGGTTTGTTGTGAAGCTGAACTTGTACACAGCTGAGTCGCTCTCTCTCAGGTCTGTGATTCTCAGGCTGCAGTTCTTCTCATCACCACCATACTCCACACGACCTGCATACTGTGAGTCTGTTGTCACATCCACACGTTCACCAGCACCCTGCTCTTTAAACCACAACGTCTTCTTAACTGTGACAGTGAGGTCATCTAGGTAGGCTGGGTATGTGTAGGAGCAGCGTATGTCCACTGCTGATCCTTTGATGGCACAGATCTCAGTAGGAGTGTCAGTCACTCCCCAGTCATCCTGAGGCTGGACCACTGTAACACAGAGCACATCACAAACCACAATCACATTCACAAACACATTACAGGACAGACGGAGCTGCAGTATGTGACCCTATCAAAGACCTGGACTACATTTCCCATAACCACTTTGCCACTCACATCATCTCAGCTCCAATGTGAAGTCAGAGAGGATCTTAGTACCAAGAGGAAAAGGGCATTTTGCGGGTAAGCTTCAAACTCCTCAGAATGACACGTGCTGATCACCAGCTGTCATATGCTGGTCATGTTACAGATCTAAGATCTAAATTCAAGTGGATTCCACAGTATTGCACTCTACTGTCTAAGTTACTCTGGTTAAGGGTGTCGGTCAAATGCCTAAAATCTGAATGTAAAATTTTACAAGAAAACCCAATTGTCAGATGTTGTTATTGAGGATATCTGATTAAAAAAGGGGGCGGGGATTGTTTGCCAGTTCATGTTCGTCATTCTGTCACGTGATAAAGATAAATGCAATCAGTTTTGGTGCAGCAGTAGAGCAGCAGTACTGCACTGTCTGAGTTCATCAAGTCGCCCACCAATGATGCAATCGTATGCCCCTCCTGCCTCGGCTCTGCCAATCAGTAACAAGTAAACACATGTTGTAGCACTTCCATTTGGCCAATCAGAGTGATTGTGAAGTGCTGGAACAGATGATTGAATGTGTTGTTTCTACAGTGAGTTGTTGTGTGGATGGAGGCAGGCTGTGCTACAGTATGGAGGAGTAGAGAAGGAACACCACTGCATTGGACCAGTGGACCATGAGCCAGTTTGACTCAACATCATGATGCTGAAATACAATAGACCCTTTTCACAGCAGCTGTTTTGATGTGGTAAAGCAGGAAGTAAAGCAGGTGTTACAATGCAGTATTACATCGCTCTCTTCCTGTCTCTCTTCCAGTAAAGAAAATGCCATAAAACAACATGAGCAATCTACCATTTGAAGAATAAAAAAAGACTCCACTCAAAAAGTGATTGACAGCAAAAACAACCAAACAGATGATTTGTGTGTTTGGTATAAAGCCATACCATAACCTCTGACCTTGTTTGACAAAAAGTCTTTCTGCTGTATTTTGGGGCAGCTGTGGCTCAGGAGGTAGAGTCCACTCATCACTTTGGATCAAAAAGCTCCTCCAGTCTTTGTCCTTGGGCAAGTTACTGAACCCCAAATTGCTTCTCATGGCTGCACCAGCACATTGCATGCCGCCATCGATGTGTGCATGAATGGGTTAATGTGGGCATATTGTAAAGTACTTTGGATAAAAGCTCTTAATAAATGTGACCTGCTCTAACAAAATCAGTCACATTGACCCCGGAACACATTTTGAATTGTATAATGTTGGAAAGAGGAGAATGTAAGCTTTCTGCTAATATCAAAATTATCTTGACTGTTTCCAAACAATGTTTTTGAGAAAAACGGCCTCAAAATTCGACAAAGTGACCTAGTTCTGCTTGTCACCCTAACTTTATTAGCTTCAAAACTATATTTAGCATTCACATTTCACAATAATCTTCACCCAGAATGAAAGCCAAGGCTTTATTTTACTAAAATCTGATGAAACCCCAAAACATCCAAAATCAATATTTTATCATAAAATCATGTTTATACACAAACGGGCCCGTGCTACATGTGACTGATTTTGTCAGTGCAGGTCACAAATGCAATCCATTTACCGATAGATATTGATGAACGTCTGACAACGATCTTTCTGAACAACTAACATGACTACAGTGAAGCTTATTCCACTGTTCCACTCAGTGTTAAGTGTTGTGGCTTAGAGAGGCAGGACAATTTGTCAAATGTGAACATATTGATACAATACCTGACACAGACAGAAGGAAGAGAAGACATCCACTAGCTGTTGCTGTGAAATTCATAGTTGCTCTCTCTGTCCTCAGAGACGGTTAAACACATCAACGGGACATAACATGAGAATATAGTCACATCAAAGACACGCCTCTAATATTTAGATGACAATGCCCTGCCCACTCTGCATCTATCAGTTAGTCACATCAAAGACACACCTCTAATATTTAGCTGGCAATGCCCCGCCCACTCTGCATCTATCAGTTATGTCACATCAAAGACCAGAGATGGGCGAAAATACATCATAAAGTATTTTGATACAAATTACAAATACTTGCTCAAAAAATGTATCACAATACAAATACAAAATACTGGTCTGAAAAATGTATTTGAGATACAAATACGTATATTTTGTATTTTGAAAATACATAAAAATACATTTTATAAAAACTGATAAAGAGCTGCAACAATTAGTCAATCCATCAAATAATTGCCAAATATTACATTAATTGCCTATTTTGATAATCTATTCATCATTTTGAGACATTTCTGTAAGGAAAATAGCTGTTTTTCACCACATCTAATTTCTCCCTCACTTCAGCTGTTAATCACCTTCTGTGAGGGCTTTTGACTTACAGGCAGCATTTCTACATGTTAACCTCAAGTTTTGGAACTTTGACCATGTTAGCCCTATAGATATCTGACATCATAACAGTATCCCTGGAGATGATGTGCCATGGCTGCAGTTATGGAAATCGCCGGCTCCACAGGCTCCCAAAATCATGACTGACAGACAGACAGACACCGCCCACCCACCTTGGTGCTATCGTGCAAATGTGCGCCATCGGCTTATACTACATCAGAGTTGCTCGAGTGACATCACTGATGACATCTCAATTGGCCGAGTGACATCACGGATGACATCACTGATGACATCACTGATGACATGACAATCATGACCCACACACACACACTGCCACCCACTTTGCCAATTTTAATTAAGAAGATAATTAGTTGTGTCTTTCTAATATGATACACTGGTTTGAATATGCAGTAAATCGTTTCATTTGCAGACAAGCCAGTGCATGCAATATCTAATCATCAATTTATATTAGTAATTTAGCTCTGGGGGAATTTCCACCAATACAAGGCTTCATACTAGAAGAAGTGATGTGAAGTCTGACTGAAGACCCACCCTACTCTGCCTCTGATTTGAGGTTGAATTTGTTCTGAGGGTAAGCCAATCAGCGGTAGAGTAGAAGTGACATGTCACATTTTTTTTCTCCACAGTTTAAACCTGTGTCAATGGTAAGAATGTGTCAATTTGAGAATAAAATGACATAAAATTAAAGAAAAAAGTATTTTATGTATTTAAAATACACAAAATACAAGGTCTGAAAGTATCTTGATACAAATTACATCTTATTTTTCTCTGTCCAGCCAAATACAAATTACAAAATACACAAATGTATTTGAAATACGTATTTTAAATACATGTATTTCAAATACTGCCCATCTCTGTCAAAGACACACCTCTATTCTTTAGCTGACAATGCCCCGCCCACTCTGCACTTGTATGAAGGATGTGGTCTTGCAGAGGAAATTGTTAAGGCACATATGTGCTCAACAAGAGACACGTAGGCCTCTATCTTCCCAAAAGCACTAATTTTGCGTTTGCGCTCGTTTAACGCCGTGCACAATGCAAATTGGGGGCGGACAAGCGCATGCCTGTGATAGTATAGTTGTACTGGGCATTGGCTGCCCCATGCCAAAGCAGGAATTTCAGCGCTAAAATGTGGGATAGATGGCGTTACCCTATCGTCAGCAGCGCACAATTATTTTGCGCTAAGAGCTTTGCGCTGGGCGCAGAGAGGAGATTACGGCTGCGCTCCCACCAGTGGAAAGTGGAATTCCTTTTGGATATGTCATTACGCACAGCCTTGCCACGCCAAGACATCAAATTATGCTGCTAAAATTGGGTATCAGCAGATAATTCAGTGAGGCAATCAAATATACCTCACTGAGAAACGTTTATCACATCGCAAAGAGGGAAATGAATTGAGAACACTTGTGGGACAATGGACAGGATATTTACCTTCATAACCCGAAGGGTCGTTGGCACCACAGACGATCTGTCAATAAGCTCCCTCTGTCCTTGCACGAGTGAGTACACTCTATTACGCATGGAGAGAATTACAGCATATTTCATGCCTCGCGCAAACAGCCATTGCGAGACGGGAATGTGATTGCTTTTGATTGACGTAATGCCCAGCCTTGCCTGGCCACGCCTGTGAATAATTCTGGTAATTAAGACCGCCCAAATCCCGTTTGCGCAGGCATTTTGGGGCGCAGATGATTTTTGGCAGAATTGGCACGGCTCTAATTTTCGCTTGCGACAGATGCCGTGAACGTTTCCGCATGCCCGCCGAGAATTGCATCCCCAACATATTTCGGGGCTGTTTTAACTTAGAAATCAGGGAGGTCACGTCTACCAGACAATTATATCACTTTGAATCAGTTACATTTCTGTATAAATCATTACAAGTAGCTCCCGTGAGGTGGGGATGTTTTTTTTGCTGCTCGGAGGGGAAGCAAAACTCGGCAGAACACCTGGTGCACACGATACAAGGCGGAATGCTATCTTCTGTGCCTTAAGGCACACGCAAACAGTGCGCAAAGTGCTATTTAGGGATAGCGCCTGTCGGAAGATAGAGGCCACACACTGCTAAAATACATGTTTCCTTCCTGTAACAGTGCAGGTGACTGTATCACTTTGTTGCAAACAATAAACTTCTCAATGTAGTGTCTGTGTGTATGTCAGAGAGACACACACAGGGAGCCTTCCCTTGGTTCCAGATAGCATCACACCAGTATCATGGAGCTGTAGTAGGCCTAGGCCTACTAGAGTTTTGCCTATTGTGGAATAAATACTATAACTGGACTTTAATACTGCCTTGTAGTGATGCGAGGGTCAGTGTTTTTTAAGGCCCGCACCAACCCAACCCGTCATTGGAGCCAGTCCGCACCGCCCGGCTCGTTAAAATATCTGAAAATACCAAACCCAACCCACCCAGCAGCCCACAATGGCCAATTTAATGTAATATGTCTCTGGACTCACGATGAGCGCAGCAGAGCTCTCCAAGGTGTCCAAACTTGTCTCCCTCTTTCTCTCCCTCACAGACAGACACACACATGCGTGCCGGTGCGCGACAACAGTTTTACTGCTCTGGATGCGTTGCGCGGCTGCTTTCATGTTGTTGAGTTCTTTCTGCTTCGTCGGCGTTACAAACTCAGCTATTATCGGTCTTCAATTAATTCAAGATCTCCAAATGGAGGTAGCAGGTAGAAGGCTACAGAAACAGTTCTTATTTTTTCCCATTTCTTGGAATTACCTCATCCTCTAAATTGGTCACGTAACCTACTCACGTTGCAGTAAAGTTGACAAATAGATCACAGTCGAGTCCACACAGAAAATCTGCGGTGGCATTCGTTTTATGGACAATCCTTCCAAAATGTTTGTTTTGAGAGCACATAGGCTACGGAACTACCTCATTTGAAGTAGTTAAGTGGACTTGGTGTGAGTGTCTGTATCTGGGTCCTTCTCTGGTTTGTGATACATGCAGCCTTTTGAAATGAACTTGGTAGCATGGTGGCTTATTGGTTAGAGTGAAAAAGTACACTCACACTCACCCAGTGTTATCCGGTGCGATTTGGAGCATCGTGGGCGTTGTTGTGATCTAAATAGTAGAGCCCGACCGATATATCGGTTCGCCGATATTATCGGTCGATATTGGCGATTACCGATAGTATCGGCCGATATTTGGCGCCGATATTATTATTATTATTATTATTATTATTATTTTTATTATTTTTATATATATATAAGTTATAGACAGCATGGACAGCATGTTGTGTATATTTGATATTTTTTCTTAACTATTTGTTCTATTGTGTTTTTGTATTTCTAGTTATTTATAATTATTAAATTCCCACTTAAGTTTACTGTTTCATTGCATTGAGTTTATTAATAAGCTGTAAAATATCCTGCCTACATTACATATTTCAATTCATGTCAACTCAATCATATCTTTGTCAAGTGTTTGATATTTGAGGGTTGTTGATGTGGTGCCTCCTCTGGTCGTTAAGGGCGCCTGTTCGGAGGGAGGGGAACTCGTTGGAATAGCGTGATCCTCCAACGTGCTATGTCCTACCGGTGAAGCTTCCCCTGTCAGGTGAAAAGAAGCGGCAGGCTAACTGCCCATGTGGAAGCATGGAGCCAGTTTTCGGCTCTCCCCAGATCGGCAGAGAGTGGAGCAGCAACCAGGATAAATAAATACAAAATTAGCACTAATGGGGGATTAGCACTAATGGGGGATAAACATTTGATTAAAAAAGAAAAAAGAAAAAAAAAAGAATTTCGGCCGATATTATCGGTATTGGAATTTTTTTACTCCCTAATATCGGTATCAGCATCGGCCTCAAAAATCCAGTATCGGTCGGGCTCTACTAAATAGTGTCCAAGCCAGTCCTTGAATGAGCTCCGTCGGGGCCACATGGCAGCGTGCTGTTCCTCCATGTAAATAGACAGTTTTATTACCGTGTTTTACCCATATCGTCATTATATGATCCCTAAAGAAACATCAGACTGCTATTCACCCCCGGGCTATTTCCATCAGTCTTTACAGGGATCTCATTTCCTCAGTCCCGCGAGACTTTCCTGCCGGCTGGGCTGTGTACTGACTTGACGAGAGTTGGTGAAACTCACCCCGAATGAGGAAATGAGATCCCTGTAAAGAGTAGTGGAAATAGCCCGGGGGTGAATAGCAGTCTGATGTTTCCTTAGGGATAATATAATGACGATATGGGTAGAACACGAGAAGAAAACTGTCTATTTACATGAACAGCACGCTGCCATGTGGCCCCGACGGAGCGCATTCAAGGACTGGCTTGGACACCAGGGCCGATTCTAGGGGGGGGCAGGGGTGGGCTATGCCCACCCAAAAATTAATCTTGCCCACCCAAAAAAAAAAAAGGTTGGAGACCACTGGGTTAGTTAGTTTAGTGCACCTAACAGTAGTTATAGCTTTAATTTGATTTGAGAAATAAGCTCATCCAATGCAAAGAATATTATGGAGTTGATTATTTTAAAGCAGCTACGAGCAACTTTTTCGATTGTTATTAAACAGTATAAATTTAATATCAATGCATCACATCTTACCTCTAATAGTCGACGAGACCAAGGCAGAGTAGTCTCGCTTGAGCCCTGAGTGAATCGGCCAGTGTAGGCTGTCTGTGGCCAGGGAAGATCAGGAAGTGAAATGAAACGGTTTGCAGCAGCCACTTCGGCCATAACCACAAAATAACTTCCAAAAAACCTGTTAGAATATAACGAGAGATGTTCGCGAGAGTATGCGTGGCGTTCACATTGTTTATGTTATGTTGCTAGGCAGCGCAAACTGCGAGGCAGGCAGCTGCGTTTCACTTCCGGGTTTCACTTCTGCGTTTCACTTCCGGGTAGCCGGGCCGGCGGTAAGGAGAGAGAGAGAGAGAGACCCCTGTTGACGCGAGTTTAGACAGACACAGACTTAATAATCATCCAAGGGAGCA
The DNA here is from genome assembly GCF_964638095.1 of Poromitra crassiceps. NCBI lineage: Eukaryota > Metazoa > Chordata > Actinopteri > Beryciformes > Melamphaidae > Poromitra > Poromitra crassiceps. The sequence goes on along the minus strand of NC_139628.1, from coordinate 20,474,726 downwards.
ATCTCCAATTCACACGGCTTTGGTCTCAGCTTCTATTATAGGTAAGATGTGATGCATCAATATTGTAATTATACTGTTTAATAACAATCGAAAAAGTTGCTCGTAGCTGCTTTAAACTATGGATGAAGGATTGTTATTTATTTGTTAGGGTAACAAAGTCAATTTGCTTTCAAAGTTTTAATTTCAGTTTGAGTTTGAATAAGACTAAAAGTCTTGTAAATATAGGTTTGAAGGCTAAATGGCAAATAGTTTTTAGCTATGGTTAAGTCTCACTGCACTAGTCTTTAATTTGATTTGAGAAATAAGATCATCCAATGAAAAGAAATGTTATGGAGTTGATTATTTTAAACTGGATGAAGTATTTTTATTTATTTTTAGGGTAAGTCAATCTGCTTTCAAACTAGTTTTCTTTGTCACTTTTCAGTTTGAATTTGAATAAGACTAAACGTCTTGGAAATATAGCAATAGTTTTGTAAATAGTTAGTTTGTACATAGTTTGCTAATAGTTTTGACAATAATAATGTAAACACTGGCCTGTCACCTGAGTGAAAGTTCCTACTTACAGTTTGGTGACCCAAAACAGAATGGTGACTCCTACTGGAACAATTTGGTTCAGTGTTTATGCCTGTGTTGCTGTCTGTTGTAGTGTAAAACGACTAAAGGGAGAGCAGGTGGTTACATGAAAGTGAGTGAGAAAAGGAGAAGATACTGAATAATGACATCACAACAGTATAATCCTAATGTTAATTTAAAATTAAATATTCTTGGATGAAAGTCCAAAAAACGTCAAATTTTCTTCGGCGCTGCCCTTGCAGGCAGCACCGAGAGTCCATTCCTACCTAAAAGTACTTCCAGCGCCACTGAATATAATGCAATTTAATCCCCATCCCCGAACCCACAACCTCTGGCAACCTACCGCCAAAGTTGCCCCCTACCAGCCCACCCTAGTGTGGCAGGCTAGATACGGGCCTGTTGGACACTATTTAGATCACAACAACGCCTACGACGCTCCAAATCGCACCGGAGAACACTGGGTGAGTCGTCAGATAATAATTAATGTGAGGAGAGGGCTCCAGGTAAAAAAAAAAACGAAATTCTCCTTTAAGAAGCTCATCGCTGGGTATATAGTGGAGGAGATGCTACCTATTTACACTGTTGACTCGCCCTCATTCCACGCATCATACAGAAAATACCCACGGAGAACAATATCAAGCAGAGAAAGACATTTGCTGGCTACCTCGAGAGAGAATATATGGGGATGGAGGCTAAGTTGAAGGCGACGCTGGGTGAGGTAGACTTAGTTTCCACTACAGATGACATCTGGACAGCTAACAACAGGAGCTATATGGGTGTAACAGTTCATTGGATTAGTAGATCCACTTTGGAGCGCAGCAAATCATGTAGCATCAGGCACACATTTGATGTTATTGGTGCAGAGCTATAGAACAAATTCACTCATTATATGGACTGCTTGGCAAAGTTGTTGCCACAGTGACAGACCAACTCAGGAGAGACTGTTGCTCTTTTGTATAAATATATACATACTGTATCCCATCACTTCAGGTTTGAGAGGCTGTGGTGTTTACAGTTATGCAGTTTGCCCGATTGCGGAATCCTTTGTTCCATTAAAGTGGATTCAGTTGTAAAAGGAGCTGGTTTGGTTGTACGTCACTTTTTCAGGGGCAAAAAAAGAAAAAAGCAACTAGTAACGTAACTAGTAAGGTAACTAATTACTTTCAAAAAAGTAATCAGTAAAGTAACTTGTATTACTTTTTTAAGGAGTAATCAGTAATCGGTAACAACTTACTTTTCCAGAGTAACTTGTGTGAAGACTAACTGAGGGCTTCAGTCATGACCACAACACAGGTGAATGTTTCCTGCATGACAGATAAAGATGGTTGTATGAAACAAACCAAACAAGCACTCAAGAACACCCATAAACATCAACTCTTTTTTTTTTTACATCTTGTACAAAGAGACTGATGGTCAGGACAGTGAGGCTTTGACCTTTGCCCATCTTAGTATTGATGCTTTGAAGAGTAATAATACTCTACTCTTACAATCTCTGTATGTTGTTCTTACATAGGATGCCAGCAAAATGCCTAATATGTCAATGTAAATGTACCATACCTGACACAGACAGAAGAAAGACAATGAATCCACTTGCTGCTCCTGTATAACTCTCCTCTTCTCTCTCTGTCCAGGGCTCCAGGCTGCAGAGATGTTCAAACACATCAGGGAGTTCATATATAGTGGCATCAAAAACACAACTCTACTCATATTTAGCTGACAATGTGCCATCAGCAGTGTTGGGCAAGCTACTTTGAAAGCATAGCTTAGGAAGCTACCAACTACTTCACCATGGGCGTAGTTGAAACTACAGCAAAGCTACCATGGGAGAGGAAACTACAACCTATGCAGACAAAGTAGTTCAAACTACTTTATAAAAAAAGGCATTAAATTGACAATGTACATACATGTGTGATATATTAAATAAAATAGCCTACAAAAAGGTCACATGCCAGCAAAAATATGCCTCTCAATTAAGTTTACTGCAATAGTTGACACCCAATACATTCAATGTTATATTTTTGTTGTTGTCAACAAATGTGGGTTCTTCTGGGTTTGGTTTTATCAGACAAATAAACAGTAAAGACTTGACTAGGATCAGTTAAGGTTAGGGTAAGAGTATCAGGGCAAGCCAATCAGAGACACCATAGGCTGTATGTCTTGCAGGTTTGGTTAAGGTTAGGTTAAGAACATCAGGAGAAGACAATCAGAGGCAGTGTAGGCTGTGTGTCTTGCGTTAGAATTCCTGTCATGGCATTTTTACACATTATGTTATATTGTGATAACATTTTGTAGACTAAGTTGGCATTTTAATATCATGGAAGTCTTAAATCTGACCTGTCTGCTATTTATCTCAGACAGTGGGTTCAGGTCTGTCTGCTATTTGTCTCAGACAGTGTGTTGACCTCATTACCGTGGGAACGTGCAGTTTGACATTTCATCTTGACCAAGCTTCCGGTGTCGCCCTGTCGTGTTGGAACATCTGCAGCCATCTGCATGTGAACTGTGTTTCAAGACGACAGTCACAGCAGGCGTGCGGGTGGGTTTCTTTGTGGTTAACATGTGCTCTCATACGTGCTGAAAGCCTCTGTTCAGGGCTTTTTGAGACTCACTTCCTGTTGAAGACTGCCACAGTTATGCATGTAATAAAACAATCATTTATCTTTGAAAGTCAAGCCTTTTGAGTCTTCTTAACACATTCAGTGCCAAGGACGTCTGTGGACGTCCTAAAAAAAAGTAACGTTCAGTGCCAAGGACGTCTGTGGACGTCCTAAAATCATAATTCATATTATTCCATAATTCTTCTGTTTAAGGTCGTACCCAGCCAGTGAGCATGAATCCCTTCAAGGGATCACACGGCGCCACCTTAAAAATCACATTGCAGCTGCGCAGTGCAGCCACGTTAAAACCTTGCGACGCTCAGAGGCTCTTTGTAGAGTAGGTTGGTCAGTAGCAGTAGCATTAGCAGTATCCGTAGCAGAAGAAGAGAATAGATTTATAGCATTTAGTAGCATTTAGTAGAATTTAGTAGCATAGCGATTTTAGATTAGTTTGTGAGATTGTGTAGTGAGTGGATTCGAGTGCTTGGTGTGAGGTGAGTGCGTGGGTGGGTTGTGTCGGGTGTGTGTGAGTGTGTGCTAGCGAGTGTGCCTGTGTTAGATTTAGCATTTAGCATTTAGCGTTGTGTGAAGTGTGTGAAGCTGCAGTCTGCATAGAGTGTGTGTGAGACGCTGCAGTCTGTATGGAGTGTGTGTGAGACGCTGCAGTCTGCATGGAGTGTGTGTGAGACGCTGCAGTCTGTATGGAGTGTGTGTGAGACGCTGCAGTCTGCATGGAGTGTGTGTGAGACGCTGCAGTCTGCCTGGAGTGTGTGTGTGAAGCTGCAGTCTGCATGGAGTGTGTGTGAGAAGCTGCAGTCTGCCTGGAGTGTGTGTGAGAAGCTGCAGTCTGCCTGGAGTGTGTGTGAGAAGCTGCAGTCTGCCTGGAGTGTGTGTGAGAAGCTGCAGTCTGCCTGGAGTGTGTGTGAGACGCTGCAGTCTGCCTGGAGTGTGTGTGAGACGCTGCAGTCTGTATGGAGTGTGTGTGAGACGCTGCAGTCTGCCTGGAGTGTGTGTGAGACGCTGCAGTCTGTATGGAGTGTGTGTGAGACGCTGCAGTCTGCATGGAGTGTGTGTGAGACGCTGCAGTCTGTATGGAGTGTGTGTGAGAAGTGTCTGTGTGTCTGTGTGTCTCTGTCTGTCTGTCTGTCTTGTGTGTCTGTTTTGTTAGACTAGCGTTAGTGTTAGACTAGCGTTAGACTAGCGTTAGTCTTAGATTAGCGTTAGTGTACAGTTAGACTAGCGTTAGTTAGATTAGCTGTCATGCCCAAGGCCAGGCGTAAGCGTGGTGGGCCGCTCCCAGGGCCTGGGCAGCTCACACTGCAACAGGCTCTCAGCCGTGCTGTTCGGGAGAGAGATCTCCCTGAAACAGACACGGATGAGCCCGAGGAGACGGCTTCATCATCTCCTGATGACGCCAGAGATGAGGAATGGCAGCCCCCTGGCCCTGGACCTAAGAGGCGAACATTCTTGGACGAGGCGGCTTCCAGAGGTTAGAACCTACATATAGGCTATAGATAGCCTACTTTATTGATCCTTTACAGGAAACTATTACTACTAAAGCTGTAAATGCCAGACGATTGTATGCATAGATGACTTCTCGATTGTTGACAAAAATGTGATATTGTAAGTTCTGATATTGTAAGTCGATTTGAATAAAAGCGTCTGCCAAATGCCGTAATGTAATGTCTAATAATAAAAAGAAGCAGGAGAAAAATAGGAGGTAGAAATGTAAAAAATAAAATAAACACACCCACACACCTTTTATTATTCATCAATTTATTTTCGTCAACACAAAGCTTGGTAAGAATAACGATCCTGCAATTAGTTAGCATACTAATAATACCATGTAAAATATTCAATTTCAGAGTTGGAGCACAGCTCGGAGGAAGAAGACGACAACGTCACACGTCCCCCCAGCGTCACACGTCGTGCGCGCTTGAGCTCCAGTGATGGTGAGATGAAGGCCATTTTAGAATTACAATTATTCATCTGATATTGAAAACAAACTTTTTTTCCTTCAAGAAATGTCAATATATTTTTATAAACTCACTTTTACTATACAGAAGAGTCGGAGGAGGAGGAGGAGGAGGAGGAGGAGGAGGAGGAGGAGGAGGAGGAAGAAGAGCAGCATCTGCCGGCATCTTCAAGCAAAAGAGGTGAGAAGATTATTGGATTTTGTCAAAAAGACAGCTTGTTTACATATCACAATTGTCTGAAGAAAAACCTTTTATTTCATTGTTTTCAGCGGGCAAGTCTCGTCCCTCCCTGGATCCTCCGAGCTGGCGGGATATGGCTGACTGGAGCCCCAAAACGCTGCCATTCACCGCAGTGCCAGGTCCCAGTGCGGCAGCATCACTGCAGTCCGACAAGCCTGTCGACTTTGTGGAACTGTTCCTCTGTGACGAGCTCATGTTGCTGATTGTTGATCAGACCAACAAGTACGCGGAACAGTGTATTGCTGTCATAGAGGAGCTGCGTCTGCCATACTCCAGGGTAAACGCCTGGCAACCGCTGACCCTGGTGGAGCTGAAGCGGTTTCTGGGATTGCTTTTCCTTACTGGCATCGTCAAGAAGCCGAGTTGGGCCGAGTATTGGTCTGTTGATCTGGCGCTTGAAACACCATACTTCGGGAGCACAATGCCACGCAACAGGTTCCAGCTCATTTGGCGGTTTCTCCACTTCAGCGACAATCGGGAGGTCGATGGCAGCGACCGGCTCCACAAGGTTCGTCTTGTCCTTGATCTGCTCCTCTCCAAATTCAAGGAGCTGTACCAGCCGTCACAAAACATCTCGGTGGATGAAGGGATGCTGCACTTTCGAGGACGTTTACGTTTCCGTGTATACAATCCTGCCAAACCCACCAAGTACGGAATCAAGAGTTACATTCTGTGTGATTCAGCCAATGGTTACTGCTACGCCATGAAGCCATACTGTGGAACTCACAGTACCCTGCAGGACACCGTGCGCTTCCTGATTGCCGGCCTCGAGGGGTTTGGATATCGCTTGTGGATGGACAACTTCTACAACAGCGAGTCAATGTGTCGTCTTCTCCTCGGCCTCCAGATCCACTCAGCTGGCACACTCCGTGTCAACAGGGGAGAACCGCCGTCCATCCGCGAGGTAACCACGTCTGACCTGGCAGTAGGTGAACACCGCGCTCGTCACAATGACACAGTGATGGTCCTGGCATGGCGAGACAAACGCATCGTCCGGATGATTTCGACGTTCCACCAGGATGAGATGACAACTGTGGCGGTGAGACAAAAAGGAAACAGTGAGAGAGTCCCCCAGAGGAAGCCAGCATGCGTGGTGGAGTACAACCAGTACATGAGTGGTGTGGATCGCCTGGACCAGAAGATCTCCTATTACCCCTTCATCAGGAAGACTTCAAAATGGAGCTCTAAGTTTGTCATGTACCTGATGCAGATCGCAATGAGCAATGCGTTCATTGTGTACAGGGCACGCAACCCAACGACCAGCTGCAGAACCCTGAAAGACTTCATCCTGTCTGTGCTCAAATCCTGGACAGCAGATCCCCCTCCTCCTCCGGCCCCTCCCCAACCTCCTCTTCCAGGAAGAACACCAGTCCACCCACGCAAAAGGTCCGCTTCAGCGAGGCTGGATGTGGACTTCGCGGGCCATGTGCCACTGCCAGTGGCAGACCCAGCCACCAAAACAAAAACAATCTATCGAAAATGTGCGCACTGCGCAGCCAAGGGACTCCGAAAAGAGACCAAGTACGTTTGCCCTGGCTGTGACCACGTACCTCTCTGCCTCTACCCGTGCTACTTTGAGTATCACTCACAGTGATACTTTCCCCGACCCCCCACCCCCCCACCCCCGCTTCAGCCAGTGATGCAGTGTTTAGTTTAGTTTAGTTAGTGTCAACGAGTGTGTGGGCAGTCCATCAAGCTTTAGTATGTTTATTTGCTTTGACAGTTGAAAAGTAGAGACACTGGAGAGAAAGCTGTAGCGGGATTCAGTCCTTCAAGACTACAGTAACGTTACCTCCAAACACAAACTGCCTGCTGTCTGACTGTTGTCAAGCCGTCCAATAGCAGTGTCATTACTGTAACAAGAATAGTAGCAGTTGTAACACAGTAATAGCATCAGTCATGTGTATGCCTTTTTTTCATAAAATGTGTTGGTTCTTTTGAAAAAAAAAAAAAAAAAAAAGCTGGAATCAAATATTTGTAGAAAATAAATGGAAGATTCTTTTCACATACTTGTTGTTATTGACTTGAGTTGAGTTTCCAACCTTTCGTTTGAGGTATTGCATTTTGTTCAACTCTAAGCAGAATTTATTCTGTGGGCTATTATGAAAATACTATGCATAAAAATGTGTTTTAGTTGGAAACTACTTTGAAGGTTTTTTTGAAGAAAAGAATACACTGCATGAAATGTTGTGGTGGAATATTTGATTGTTACACACCAAATGAAAGCTTAGGAAGTGTACTTTCATCATCAAAAAAAAAAAAGTTGATATCATGTTTCTTTATGGAGAGATGGCCTGCAACATACACCTTGATGCCATAAAAAGCAGCGTCTTGAAGTTGGACTAAGCGGTGTTCAAATATTTGTAAAAAATAAATGAAACATTCTTTTTACATACTTTTTCCCCCAAGGTAAAGTAGACATTCCAACCTTTCATTTAGGAATAGCATTTTATCAAGCAGAATTCATTCTGTGGGCTATTATGAAAATACTATGCATAAAAATGTGTTTTATTTTGAAACTACTTTGAAGGTTTTTTTGAAGAAAAGAATACACTGCATGAAATGTTGTGGTGGAATATTTGATTGTTACACACCAAATGAAAGCTTAGGAAGTGTACTTTCATCATTACAAAAAAAAAAGTTGATATCATGTTTCTTTATGGAGAGATGGCCTGCAACATACACCTTGATGCCATAAAAAGCAGCGTCTTGAAGTTGGACTAAGCGGTGTTCAAATATTTGTAAAAAATCAATGAAACATTCTTTTTACATACTTTTTCCCCCAAGGTAAAGTAGACATTCCAACCTTTCATTTAGGTATAGCATTTTATCACACTTGAAGCAGAATTCATTCTGTGACCTTTGTTTACATAAAAGTGTGTTTATCTCGGAAAGTAAAAAAAAACAGCAGAAAACCCTTGAAAGTGCTCTTCCTGCAGAGGCTGTCATTTCATAATGGAACTGTCTAGAAACAAAATTTCTTCTTTGAGAGAAGCAGGAGTGTCCAATGTTTCATTTGAGTCCAGTCCTGTCAATATACCCCTAATAGAAAAAATTATATAGCTGTTTTCAACTGAATGGAAGTGAACCTGGCACAGGCTCCAGACAATTTTACTGAAGCGCTGTGGCACTCAATGTGTTAATTGACTGATAATCAATAGATTTCCATCACAATTCCTTTCATTTCATTGCCCAAAATTGTAGTTTGTAGTTTGAGTAGTTATACCCAAAAATGACCAAAAAGAGAGAGAGAAAGACACACACAGAGAGAGAGAAAGAGAGAGAGAGAGAGAGAGAGAGAGAGAGACACAGAGAGACAGAGAGAGAGAGAGAGAGAGGGAGAGAGACAGAGAGAGAGAGAGAGAGAGAGAGAGAGACAGAGAGAGAGAGAAAGAGAGACAGACAGACAGACAGACAGACAGAGAGACAGAGAGACAGAGAGAGAGAGTGACAGAGAGAGATAGAGAAAGAAAGAGAGAGAGAGATAGAGAGAGAGAGAGAGAGAGAGAGAGAGAGAGAGAGAGAGAGAGAGAGGCAACACCGACATGCATCCGTCATCATAACACATCTTCTGAGAAAAAAAGATGATGCTAGAAAAAGAGAAATAAATGTTGTGGTTTATGTTGTACGGTGACCAAATCAAAATGAGCAAATTGCAGGGCAGCCATGTGTTGATTTTGCAGCACATTGCAGGACAGTTGAACAACAGCCTGCTCAATAAAAAGTAGGATGTTCATGTTTTATATTATTGATCATCCTCTGACAATAATAGAAGAAACTTCACTGAATTAGATTCAAGGCCTAAATAAACCTCAGCATTTGAATGACACACACAGGAGGAAGGTTTAGTCTTTTTACTTGACTCTCCAAAGCACAAAATAAACAAGAACAACTGCTGTAACAGTGCAGGAAAAAACAATAAACTATACTGACAGGATCAACTAAATCAACAGTTAGTGTGTAACAGTACGTAACAGTATGTAACAGTATGTAACAGTATGTAAGTAGAACAACTCAGGAACCCTCTAAGCAAACAAAACAGGAGGAGATCAGGAGCTTTGAGGTGTGAGTGAAGATTCAGCAGGGAGGTCTCAAAGCACAGAGAGTTCTATAGGCTGCTAACAGGTGCATGGAATCACAGTGGAGATGAAGATAGATGAACACAGCTCTCCTATTCACCTTATGTTCCAACACAGAGGTCAGCCAGTTACTTCCTATTGTGCTGACACTTCCTGTGACAGTACAGTACTAGTGACCAGGTAAAACAGACGGTGTTTTGAACAGGAAGTCATAACACAACTGGGCCAAGTGGGCGGGGCTACATAAGGTGAATAGGTCGTCTCCTCCCGCACTGGAAGAGTGGCTGGTACGTGGTGGACCGGCCTCTGCATGCCGGAGCTCTGCCACATTAGAGTTTTAGAGTTTTATTAGGATCCCCATTAGCTGCTGCAAAGCAGCCGCTAATCTTCCTGGGGTCCACACATAACATAAAAACATTACATTAACTCAGACCATTACGATACAATACATTCAAATTGACGGCCAATATTGGGACAAAGACAGTTACAGGACAAAGACATTAAAATAAACAATGAACGGAGAAAAATAACAAACAACACAAAATAAAAATAACAAAGTAAAACCGTATAATAATCTATAATAATAATATAATAATAATACATTCAGTACCTCGGACAGCTCCCCTGCCACAGACAGAGGAGAGGAAGCACTGGCCTGTGCTCCAGTGGCCGTGTCAAATAGGCTACATTCAGGGGTTCCCAAACTTTTTTGGCTTGTGACCCCTATTTTAATTCTAGGGACCCGAGACTTTTCAAATTCCGGTAGACCATCGATAATATCATCAGTGACATCGTCAGTGATGTCAGATTATGCTTCTTTCCCCCTGCAGAATTCTGACTTTAATCTGATAATTCTGGGGGGGGGGGGGGGGGCTTCCTTCATATAGGAACCCGTCACCAAAACATGCAATATCCTGGTTGCTAATGTGATGCCTCCTCTGGTCGTTAGGGGAGCCTGTTCGGAGGGAGGGGAACTGGTTGGAATAGCGTGATCCTCCCACGTGCTATGTCCTACCGGTGAAGCTTCCCCTGTCAGGTGAGAAAGAAGCGGCTGGCTAACTGCCCATGTCTCAGAGGAAGCATGGAGCCAGTTTTCGGCTCTCCCCAGATCGACAGAGGGTGGAGCAGCAACCAGGATAAATCAATTAAATTAGCACTAATGGGGGGATACAAATGGGATAATGAATCGGGGGGGAAATTAAAAAAATAAAATAAGAATTCTGACTTTATTCTCAGAATCCAATCGAATAGATTTTCATCTAAAAAAAAGAGTCACTCACAATGTTGATTTAAGCCATGTCCATTTGGATGAAGTCTTTACAGTATACATTATAGTGACATTATGTGACATTACACTGTTTGGATCTCACCTGCAATTACCACCCACCGCCATAGGTGTCACCCAAGAGAACAAAACTGAAATATTAGACATCACTTTAAACTCAAAACTAAAACAACAAAACTAAAATTGCAAGTGACCCTAATCATCTTCGGTAATATTAAATTGTCTGCCCCCCCCCCCCCCCCCCCCCCATTTATTTTTATTTGTATTATTATTACAGGCGACACTATTTGAATTCCAGATAACCCCACTTAGGGTCACAACCCTAAGTTTGGGAACCACTGAGCTACAATAATAAATCAAATGTGTAAGAAAACATTATTAACATTTCTTCCACCACATCCTCTCCCTCTCTCTCTCTCTCTCTCTCTCTCTCTCTCTCCCTCTCTCTCTCTCTGTCTTTCCCTCTCTCTCTCTGTCTTTCTCCCTCTCTCTGAGACGGCCTCAACCTGCAGCAGGACTCCCAGTACCTCGTCATCGCCCCCAAAGAGCCAGATGACCAGTGAAACATACAGCGACACCAACAGGTAAGGACAGTACTGCAGTGACAGGGATGAGAAAATGCACATTCAGATATCAGACATCTCATTGGTTGGTTTGGTTAATCCCTCCCAGCTTTATGTGCCACCCCAAAAACATGCTCTCAAGACTCTCATTGGGACTTTGAGTTAATGATGAGTGACCTCTACAGGCGATCAGGAGGAACTGCAACAATTGGGCAGGGTAAGTGAAAAGCAGTGTTTGCCCCTCCCTCCTTACCACCACTGAGGTGCCCTTGAGCAAGGCCCTTGACCCCATCCGCTTACGTGGAGCTGCTCGGGCCAGCAGATCAGAGTGTGTGTTTGTGTGTGTGTGTGTGTGTGTGTGTGTGTGTGTGTGTGTGTGTGTGTGTGTGTGTGTGTGTGTGTGTGTGTGTGTGTGTGTGTGTGTGTGTGTGTGTGTGTGTGTTCGTGTGTGTGTGTGTGTGTGTGTGTGTGTGTGTGTGTGTGTGTGTGTGTGTGTGTGTGTGTGTGTGTGTGTGTGTGTGTGTGTGTGTGTGTGTGTGTGTGTGGCCAGCAGAGTGTGTAGTTGTACTGCTCAGCTTGCAGGTGTGAATGTGATCAGAGCACTCCTGAAAAAGACAGCATTGCTGTCAGTGAGACTCCCCCTGGATACATAAAGGTACAAAACATGCTTGAACTGACCTCCTCTTACAGTAGTAGACATGTGGGAGGGAGATACAGCTCATTAAACTCCCCCCTCCCTCCACCTTGATTATAGCACCACCATCAGGCTGATGGCAGTTATATATCTGGAGGGTCTAATTACCGTGGTGCAAAGATTCATGGCTGTCGTATTCTCACAGAAAATTGAGAAGATGGAGAAGAACAATTATGCTAATAATAGACTATAAGACTAATAATAGACTATAAGACCAGTACAATAACAATAACAATAACAATAACAATAAGTGTTACCCTCAAACTCTATTTAAATCTTACAAATACTGCATGCTGTCATTCCAGCAGTGAGTCATCCTTTGAGTGAAGGAAGTTAAAAACACGCACATCCAAATTAGTCCAGGGGCAGAGCTGCTATGAGACACTGGAACACAAAATGAATCAATAAATCAGCTCGCACACTGTAAGGGCTCCAGTGAGGCTTCTTGATAGGCTTGTGATAATAAAAATAATAAAACATGATCATATTCCAAAAATATGCCTATATGGAAATAAACATAATATTCCGAGATGGAAATAAACCGGATAATATTCCTATAATATTCGTCTAATATGAGGGATCAGCCGAGCAGCATTTTGGTAAACAAACCGCGTCACTGGGGGAAAACGACCATGGGACCCTATGGAGCCAGCCTTGAAGTCTCACTCTAGCCCCCGGCTATGTTGTTTACATTTTTTAAACTGCAGTTCACACAACTTTAACACGACATGCATATATTATACATCAGACTCTTGAGCTACTTCTGCTCTCAATCAGAATGTCAGAATTATTTGGCACAACTCATACTAGTTAACTGTCGCGCTTCCTGGGGATTTGTGGTGTCGTGACGTCACGCTGATTCCTCCTATACAGTATATTAGTCAAGCGTTTGTGTTTTCTGCCTCTTCGTTATCTGTTATCACGACAATATTTTTACAATATTCCCTTTAAGACTATGGGGACTAACAGCGTTGTATTTGATGGTACTTGCAGCAACCCATGTTAAATCTCAGTGAGTCTTCCCCAAATCTCGCCTACAAACACACAGAGTCACTTATAGAAGCATCGCACCGCTTAAAAGGAAGAAACATATTTATGAGTCTTTATTAGAATAGGCTTCTGAAAAATACTCTTTGTCACACAAACAAGTCATGTATTTCATTTTAAAATATACATCAAGAAACTATGCACAGTGAAGTTTTAATATCTTTACAATCGATGGCAGTACATCATAAAAATAGTTTGCAGAATTTGATTATTGCTTCTAGTGAAGTTAGATTTTGGAAACAGGCACATGCTTTAGAGCTGACCTGTGTTGAGGAAGCGTGAGAGGAGGGAAAAGTGCTTTCACAGAATAATAATGATGATGATAATAATAATAATAACAATAACAATAATAATATTAGTAATAATAACAACTTTAGTTTTTATAGCACTCTATATAAGAAAACAATGATGCAGAATTTTTCACAATCAAATATATAAAACAGCTGAATAATAAACATGAATGAATAAAAAATGAAAAAAAATGAATAAACGGTAATACAGGGGATACATGGATACAACTATAGCACACATGCAACTAAACACATGTAAATAGATACAAGTGAACATAAAGAAGAAATTATTACAAAAAAAACAATGAAAATGTTTTTGTTTTGTTTTGTTTGGAGCCCCTGAAGAAACTCCATACCCCTGAAAGAAACCAATGACTTTATACATGACAAGGCTGCACCAACCAATCAAAAAGGCACGGCCAAGACACTGACAATGCCACAAATCACTGCCTCCATTCCACACAAACCCCCGCCCATCAGGAACACCCCACACACAGCAATGACAGCCCCGTAGACCCCAGGCACTCGAGTCACCTGTCACGCTATAGCTTTACCACTATTCGTAACGGTGGCGCTGCACACGCGGCGACCCGACTGAGGGCAGCAGATGGTCTTTTGGAATCTGTACATATTGCAACAAATGTTTATGTACTGTATAATATTGAAGTGTGCCTTTATTACTTTCAAACTAGTAATAATGTATCTCAATTCTGAAGTGTGCCTTTATTACTACTATCAAATTAGTAATGATGTTGTAATTTCCACTACTGTCTGATGTGAACCAAAGTGCCCTTCTGGGACATGTATTAAACTGATTGATTGATTGATTGATTGCTTGATTGATTGATATTCCTTCAGAAGTTGTAGCTGTCATAGACTGTGTTGCATAGTTGATTGCTCTATTGTTGACAAACATGTGTTATTGTAAGTCGCTTTGGATAAAAGCATCTGCCAAATGACGTAATGTAATGTAATGGGGTCTAAGGCAGGGGCCTTGCAAGGGGGGCGGAGCGTCGCGCGCGCCACAGCAAACACAATTAAATTTGCTTTAGCAAATTTAGCCCATTCTAGTTATTTTGAAAGTATTGTTGTTACAGTTACAGCTTAATCTTAAAGTAATGAAAAGTGGGTTAACAGCTAAAGGGGGGGATGTACTGATATGTCAGTGTTATCAGATGTATCCACAAGGCGGAGCTGTGAGCTAGGCCATAACATCATGACATCACGTTAGGACGTGAGTGAACTGAGTCTGTATTCTGAAGCCTGAAGTGAAGCTGCATGTTAAGACACAGCAAGTCTGCCGACTCTATTTTGGGTTATAAATCCTTCTACAAACTTGTTCACCAGGTGCTGAAGAAAAGTGGATGGCGGTGAGTGGAATTGTATAGTTTCCAGCTCAGGGTTGAGTAGGCTCATCCTGATTGGCTGAGTATGTACATGCACATTTCATTGTGCTGATCCACTCGTAGGAGTGGCTGTAGCAACAAAGCCCTGCTAGGGGCGGAGCCTGTCTGAAATAGAACTGTACAGATGTTGGAACAATCCTGCCCCTCCACCTGGCCCATCTGTAAAAGTGCCTTTCTTTCCATAAGTGATCTCTCATAGAGAGCCGCAGGGATGACGTATTTTTGTGGTCAGAACAAGGAAGTCCCGGACTTCCTTGTTCTTCGCTGTTTCTGTCGGGATTTTTGAGTGGGTTTTTTTTGTGATGCTTCAAATAAGGTCTCTGGGCAACGCAAGCTTAATCAAACGCGAACCAGTGTTCAGCCGGATAATCTTCACACATGAGGACCACTTACATGAGTTTTGAAGCGTAAATGCGAGCCCTAGAAGTAAAAAGCTCGTGCTAAGCTAATCCAGAACTACACACAGTGTCGCATAGGCTTCCACGTCACGTCAGCACTTAACCGGGACTGTTGTTGATGTGTGCGCTTCTGTGCACCGATTACCCCGAGCTGAACCAGGTGAGGGAAAGAGAATTTCCGTGTTCGACTCAACAGTGTAGTCTCATTTAGCCGTTTGCTAGCGAGCCGCCCTTTTAACGGCACGTAAAAGCTTCAAAACTCATAAAAGTGGTCCTCATGTGTGAAGATGATATTACTAAACACTGGTTCTCGTTTGATTAAGGTTGTGTTGCCCAGAGACCTTATTAGAAGCATCACGCCAAAAACCCATTCAAAAATCCTATAGGCGAAAACAGTGAAGAACCAGGAATGTTAGCATCGATGATTTCCGGACTCGTTCCTGCGGCTCTCTATTGGTTTACAGCTTTGAATGATCCCTGGATGGTTTGGTTCTGATGGTCCATGGTGGCTGGACTGAGGTTCTGGTAAGTGGAGTCTGGCTGGGTTCTGGAGGCTGGAGCAGAGAGAGGAATCTGCAACAAACAATATTAAGTTTAGCAAGGTCACAAGACATGACAGCACACCTGAAATACAATGGTAATAAGGATATGTCAACGATTAATAATATTGATTCATTCCCATAACTATGGGGTTGGGGTGGACCTGGTACCGGGTCTGTCGGGTTTAGTTAAAAAGTGAAGATAGAGAAAACAAACCCTGCAAATCCTTAACAAAGGAGTAAGACCTTGACTGCATGGTTTTCAAATATAAACAGTAGAGTTTACATGTTGTCCATTTGAGAAAACTCACTTTCTGTCCCTTTAGGAACAAAAAACCCTCACCATGGAATTTCAGTCTGCTCCCTTTTACCTACTTACATCTGCAACTGTGCAACAGTGTAGTAATTGTGCTTTTTTTTCTTACTTATGAAACTATAATCTATAATATATATATAATATCTATCTATAATCTATATCTATAATATCTATCTATAATATATATAATAAAAAGGGGTATGGCAGTAGAAAAGAAATAACCACAGTGTAGTGTAGCACATTTACCTCAATCATATTCAGACCAAATATGAATGAATGCAAAAATTTAAACACTTTTTAAATTCACCAACATGACAAGCAGCTGGGAGTGAAAGGGTCAAAGATCCACCACCCACAGTGATGAAGAAACAAAGATTCCTGTCTCAATAATTTACTAATTTATAACAGAAGAGTTCAGTAAAGGAACACAAGGCAGGGAGGAGAAAAGGTAGACAAGTTTGTAATAAACAAGAGAGGAAGTTGATTGAGGGAAAGAAGAGGAAGATAGAAGAGGGGAAGATGAGGAGAGGAGGATGTATTTGGGTGAAGAAGAGGAAAGAGAGATGAAGTGATACTCAGTCAGATGAGCTTTCAAGTTGTAGCCTGCTAGAAGACAGAGAGTGAGTCTGCAGTCTGAACTGAGGAGCCAGACTGCAGGAGGAAAGTACTTTTCTTTTGGACTTGTTTAGTTCCTCTTCTCACCTGCAGTCTGTTGTCTGGTCCTCCTCCAGGTCCAGATGGTTGTTGGGAGGTCCTCTTCCTTCTGCTTAGGAGAATGAATGAACAACTGAATTCCTGAACACAGTGAATTTTAAATGTCCAAGTGTCCAACATAACCTGAGTGAAACAGAACTGCTCACCTAATCCAAAGGAAGACAAATAGACCTATGAGGAGTAGGATGACCAGGAGAAGAGTCGTACTTAATGTTACTGCAGTGACTGTTGGTATCCTTGATGCTGGGAATCAGATGGAAATACAGACATGATTTAGCATGTTTACGTCCATTACAAATTGATAACCTGTAAACTGTGTTTTCATATGAAGCAGGAAAAAACATACATGCTCAGCTAAATCTTTCCGTGGTAAATAAAGGTTACAATAAATTGACAGATTAAAAACATTTGTTTGTTTGTTTGTTTGTTTGTTTGTTTGTTTGTTTGTTTGTGTGTTGTTGCTTTTAGTTTCACTCACATGTCACATTGACAGAGACAGAGGCAGACCTCTTTGTCCCCAGCTCATTCTCAGCTTCACAGTGATACTCTCCAGAGTCAGAGGACTGGATGGAAACCAAGTCAAGCTGTGCTCCTGCTTTCAAAGCTTTCTGCTCTGGATCTCCATTCTTCTTGTACCAGGTGTAAGTAGCTGCTGGGTTGGCATCACTGCTGCAGCTCAGAGTCACTGAACTGCCCTCCACTGTCTCACCAGAGGGACTCACCAACACTGAGGTGTTCCTGGGACCATCTGGAGGATATGGATTAACATGGATTAATGAAATAAGGATGTGTTGTAACAATGACACATACTGTCATTAAACAATTAGTAGTAACGATGTGGGAGGCAACAACTGAACATTTTGAAGTCTGCTTGTGACTGGAAGTCTGATGGTGTGAATCCCCAGAACAGCTGGGAAGATCTTGTTGACAAGAGTGACTATATAAACGCTCTCCTGTCCCTCAACATCTGCTGTCACTGTGCTCTTGAGCAAGGCACTTCATCTCCAAGTGCTGCAGTGGAGCTGCTCAGTGAACTACAGTCACACACTGTGGTTGTACTGGGCAGCTCCCAGTTGTGAAAGTTAAGCAGGAAAAACATATATGCTCAGCTAAACTTTTCCCTGCTTAATAAAGGTTAAAATAAATTGAAAGATTAAAAATGCTTGTTTGTTTGTTTGTTTGTTTGTTTGTTTGTTTGTTTGTGTGTTGTTGCTTTTAGTTTCACTCACATGTCACATTGACAGAGACAGAGGCAGACCTCTTTGTCCCCAGCTCATTCTCAGCTTCACAGTGATACTCTCCAGAGTCAGAGGACTGGATGGAAACCAAGTCAAGCTGTGCTCCTGCTTTCAAAGCTTTCTGCTCTGGATCTCCATTCTTCTTGTACCAGTTGTAAGTAGCTGCTGGGTTGGCATCACTGCTGCAGGTCAGAGTCACTGAACTGCCCTCCACTGTCTCACCAGAGGGACTCACCAACACTGAGGGGACCTTCGGACCATCTGGAAGAAATTATATTAACATAAATACACTTTAAGTTTAAGCTGTGTTTTATCATGTATTTTATCTAGCTCCACTAGATGGTGTTATGTCAGTGACACACTGTGGAGTAAACTCACACACTGCAGGAGAGGGGAAAGCCTCATATCCTTCTACAGCACAGGAATATCTGTCTTCAGGACCATAGTTGCCTGGATAAGAAGAAGAAGTTCCTTCCTTAATTTTCTCTCCGTTCTTGTACCAGATGTAGGAAAGACGACCAGCTAGATGACAGCTGCTGTGACACTTCAGCTCTGCCTGGGTAGAGAGCTGGGATCTGCTCACCTGCACCTGGAGATCTGATATGTGAACATGGAACAGAAATGTTATTAGATACTAAACCTTCAATCACACACACACACACACACACACACACACACACACACACACACACACACACACACAAGCACGCACGCACACGAGAGACAGACAGAGAGAGAGAGAGAGAGAGAGACAGCGAGAGAGAGAGAGACAGAGAGAGATAATTTGACATGAAACTGTTCTCACAATATTCAACAGTATTGTCCACATTCAGATGTCATCAGTTAGTTTAAATGTACCATGCTGTTGTATATATCAGTTTGTGTTCAACATACCTGTGACGCTCAGAGTTGTTCCAGGAAAATCTGTTCCCCATGGATAAACACCGTACTGATATTTGAATCTGAAGCGATACTGGTCTGAATCTCTCTCTCTCAGGTCAGTGATTGTCAGAGTGGAGCTTCCTCTCTTTGTTGTCTCCTCTCTGTTAATCATCTGAACACGACCTGCAAACTTTGAGTCCTCACTAAGGTCCTCAGGCTGTGAGGAATCCTGCCATCGATGACTATGTGTGAGACTGAACCACAATTTAGATTCAACATCATTATCATAATAACTGTTGTATGTGCAAGAAATGTTCACTGATGAGCCCTTCAAGGCACAGATGTGTGTGTTGCTGTAAGTCACTCTGATGCAGGTTTGACCATCGACACCTGAAAGATGAAAGTTTTTAAACATCACTGTTAGAATGACATCTTTTAAATACATGGAGTCATGGTGCAGTGCATTAGGTAAAGGTGTCCAGCAGGTGGCGCTATGTTAGTGACACACTGTGGAGTAAACTCACACACTGCAGGAGAGCGGAACTCCTCAAGTCCTTTTACAGCACAGGAATAGCTGGATGCAGGACTAAAGTCGGCTGTATAAGAAGATGTTTCTTCAGTGTATCTGTGTCCATTCAGGTACCAGACGTATGAAGGATGAGCAGCTAGATGACATCTGCTGACACACTTCACATCTACCACCTTCCATCCATGTGTAGGATGAGGTCTGACTGTTGATGTGTTCACCTGCACCTGGAGATCTGATATGTGAACATGGAACAGAAATGTCATTAGAGACTAAACCTTCAATCACACACACACACACACACACACACACACACACACACACACACACACACACACACACACACACACACACACACACACACACACACACACACACACACACACACACACACACACACACACACACACACACACACACACACACACACACACACACACACACACACACACACACACACACACACACACACAATTAGCATGTCCCACTGTCCCAGGCTTCTCTCTCTCTCTCTCTCTCTCTCGCATTTTGCGCCTGGGTGGGAGGGGGGGGGGTGGGGGGGGGGGGGGGGGGGCAGACGGCCTCTCTCTCGTGCGCGCGCTTCCTCTCCCTCTCTGTCCCTCTCTATACTCTGTCTCTCGCGCGCTCGCTCTATCTCTCTCTCCCTCTGCGCTCCCGCAGTCTCTCTCTCTGTCTCTGGCGCGCTCTCTCTGGCGCTGGCTCTCTCCCTCGTGCATTCCCTCTCCCCCTCCCCTCCCTCTCTCCCTCGCGCGCACCCCCTCCCCCACTCCATCTCTCTCTCTCTCTGTCTCTCTCCCTCTGTCTCTCTCTCTGTCTCTCTCTCTCTCTCCTACTCTCTACCCCTCTCTCTCTCTCTCTACTCTCTCTCTCTCCCTCCTCTCTCTCTCCCCCCCCTCTCTCTCCCCCTCTCTCCCCCTCTCTCTCTCTCTATCTCCCTCCCCCCGCTCTCTCTCCCTCCCCCCTCTCTCTCTCTCTCTCTCTCTCTCTCCCTCTCTCTATCTCCCTCTCTCTCTCTCTCTCTATCTCCCTCTCTCTCTCTCTCTCTCTCTCTCTCCCTCTCTCTTCCCTCTCTCTCTCTCTCTCTCTACTCCCTCTCTCTATCTCCCTCTCTCTCTCTCTCCCTCTCTCTCTCCCTCTCTCTCTCTCTCTCTCCCTCTCTCTCTGTCTCTCTCTCTCTCTCTCTCTCTCTCTGTCTCTCTCTCTCTCTCTCTCTCTCTCTCTCTCTCTGCATCTTTGGACAAAGCTCTCAGATGTTAGTTGAAGACAGTTGAAGCATCCAGTCTTTGATATTTAGTCTTCACTAAACACTGCTGCTAGAAGAAATCAAAACATGATCCATGAGGCTTTTGTAATATAATAATATAATAATAATGCAATGTAGTCAAATCAAATCTTTTAAGATGTGGTGATGCTGATAATAAACGCTCAGGGAAATGTCCGGCCCCGGGCCCTTAGCTTTCTGACAATGTGGCCCTCTGAACAATATTGAATAGCACTGACCTATAGGCCCATTCAGGAGATATATGGCTTTAGGTAATGAGGGTTTCTGAACAATTTCCAGAACAGAAGTGCTCACAACCCAATTACCAAAAAATGTAATCAAACCCAAAATGACTGCAACAACTTATGAGACATAATTGAGCATATTGATCATATAAGTTCCACCACAAAGTTCAGCAGGTAACTAGTATGAGTTGTGCCAAACAAACATTAATTTCTCAAAAACTATACATCACATCAGTTATATTTTGACATTCTGAGTGAGAGCAGAAGTAGCTCAAGAGTTTAGTGTATAATATATACATGTGGTGTTAAAGTTCTGTGAACTGTCGCAGTTTTTAAATTGTAAACACGGTCAGCTGGCTAGACTCAGACACTCAAACTCAGGCTCCATAGGGTTCCATTGCCATTGCCACCCAGTGACGCTGTTTGTTTACCAAAATGCTGCTTGGCTGATCCCTCGTATAGCCTATTATGATTTATTTATTTATTTATTTATTTATTTATTTATTTATTTATTTATTTATTTATGTATTTATTTATTTATTTATCTACCTATACTGTTCTACTATATATGAAAATAATTGTCTTCATTGTGTAGCTGTTTGTAACTGAAGTAACATGGCCTGATCAAAGAGTTACCTGTGACAGTCAGAGTGACTCCAGGTGAAGCAGTAGAGCTCCCAGCTGGATGGTTTGTTGTGAAGCTGAACTTGTACACAGCTGAGTCGCTCTCTCTCAGGTCTGTGATTCTCAGGCTGCAGTTCTTCTCATCACCACCATACTCCACACGACCTGCATACTGTGAGTCTGTTGTCACATCCACACGTTCACCACCACCCTGCTCTTTAAACCACAACGTCTTCTTAACTGTGACAGTGAGGTCATCTAGGTAGGCTGGGTATGTGTAGGAGCAGCGTATGTCCACAGTTGATCCTTTGATGGCACAGATCTCAGTAGGAGTGTCAGTCACTCCCCAGTCATCCTGAGGCTGGACCACTGTAACACAGAGCACATCACAAACCACAATCACATTCACAAACACATTACAGGACAGACAGAGCTGCAGTATGTGACCCTATTAGTACCAAGGGGAAAAGGGCATTTTGCGGGTAAGCTTCAAACTCCTCAGAATGACACGTGCTGATCACCAGCTGTCATATGCTGGTCATGTTACAGATCTAAGATCTAAATTCAAGTGGATTCCACAGTATTGCACTCTACTGTCTAAGTCACTCTGGTTAAGGGTGTCGGTCAAATGCCTAAAATCTGAATGTAAAATTTTGCAAGAAAACCCAATTGTCAGATGTTGTTATTGAGGATATCTGATTTAAAAAGGGGGCGGGGATTGTTTGCCAGTTCATGTTCGTCATTCTGTCACGTGATAAAGATAAATGCAATCAGTTTTGGTGCAGCAGTAGAGCAGCAGTACTGCACTGTCTGAGTTCATCTAGTCGCCCACCAATGATGTAATCGTATGCCCCTCCTGCCTTGGCTCTGCCAATGAGTAACAAGTAAACAAATGTTGTAGCACTTCCATTTGGCCAATCAGAGTGATTTTAAAGTACTGGAACAGATGATTGAATGTGTTGTTTCTATAGT
The DNA here is from genome assembly GCF_964638095.1 of Poromitra crassiceps. Taxonomy (NCBI): domain Eukaryota; kingdom Metazoa; phylum Chordata; class Actinopteri; order Beryciformes; family Melamphaidae; genus Poromitra; species Poromitra crassiceps. The sequence continues at coordinate 20,452,240 of NC_139628.1, read as the reverse complement.
GAGTTGTTGTGTGGATGGAGGCAGGCTGTGCTACAGTATGGAGGAGTAGAGAAGGAACACCACTGCATTGGACCAGTGGACCATGAACCAGTTTGACTCAACATCATGATGCTGACATACAATAGACCCTTTTCACAGCAGCTGTTTTGAGGTGGTAAAGCAGGAAGTAAAGCAGGTGTTACAATACATTCATGATGGTTCCATTCCATTTAGGTGTTCCAGTGCCAGGGCCTCATTAATGTTATTGGTTACACCTGCTTTACCTCGTGCTTTACCACCTCAAAACGGTTGCTGTGAAAAGGGGCAATACTGTCCTTTGCTTGGTTTGCAGCCTCTCGTCACACTGTGGTCATTGTTGCAGACCGCAGCGTCAAACACAACTGTTAATAAATGCTGATCATGTGACACCTCAAAGGCTGAGTAGTATCACCATATATGGAGATGTCACACTGATGTGAGAGCATCATCATGTGACCTGGTAGGGTTTAGTATGGATACACAATAATAACATCATCATGTTGATATGAGAAAGCAGAGTTAAAGACTTTTCTTTGAAAATGTCTGTGAGGTTGTGGGTTTGAATCCAACCGAGGAACTTTGTCACATCACCCCCCCCCCCACACACACACACACACTCTCTCTCTCTGTCTCTCTCTCTCTGTATCTCTCTCTCTACCTCTCTCTCTCTCTTCCTGTCTCTCTCTCACTCTATCATTCTCTTTCTCTTTCTCTATCTCTCTCTCTCTTCCTGTCTCTCTTCCAGTAAAGAAAATGCCATAAACAACATGAGAAATCCACCATTTGAAGAACAAAAAAATACTCCACTCAAAAAGTGATTGACAGCGAAAACAATCAAACACATTTTTTTTTACAAGTCCATACCATGACCTCTGACCTTGTTAACATGATAAAGTCTTTCTGCTGTATTTTGGGGCAGCTGTGGCTCAGGAGGTACAGTGGGTCGTCCACTAATGGTTTTGGATTAAAAAAAGGTTGTGGTTTGATCCCCCGCTCCTCCAGTCTACCTGTCGTTGGGCAAGTTACTGAACCCCAAATTGCTTCTGATGGCTGCACCAGCACCCTTATTTTATTTTATTTTATTTTATTTTATTTTATTTTATTTTATTTTATTTTATTTTATTTTATTTTATTTTATTTTATTTTATTTTATTTTATTTTATTTTATTTTATATCGAGGGACAGTGTACATTCATGAACACAGTGTAAAAGTACCCAATTGTAGCCAGAGGCTAGTTTCCATTGGCAGTCCCCCTGCCAGAATTAAAAAAGACAACCTAACAACCCTCTACATAAAAGAGAAGTGGGAAAAAGAGCTACAGATTCAAATAACAGAAGAGGAATGGTATATAATGTGTGAGGTGCAATGCACATCCACAAACTCACTTATATGGAGAGAATTTTGTTGGAAAAACTTAACTCGCTTTTTTATAACACCCAAAATAAAAAGTAGGCAACTCGCCACACCTCAACAATGTTGGAGGCTGTGTGGGAATGAGGAGGCCGATCACTCACACATTTTCTGGAACTGTACAAAGATAAAGCGGTATTGGGGAAATGTCAATGTTGTGATTAAACATATTTTGGGTTATGCCATCCCAAATACATGTACTGTGATGTATCTTGGTAACATTGAACATGTTGTGATGAGGGAGGACCTCTACTTGACCAAAGTCTTACTCGCAGCTAGTAAGAAGGCTATTACAAGAAACTGGCTAAACGCAGACACCCCAAAACAGGGGCAGTGGTTGGAAATTGTTCGAGAGATCTTTTCTATGGAGAAACTTACATATTTTTTGAGAATCAAAGAGGATGTTTTTGAAAAGAAGTGGATAAAATGGAACATTTATGTGAGGCAGGGCACCGACTAAATTAATGCATAATCAAAGTAACTGAACGAATGTACGAATGAAAGAATATATCTGGACACTTAATGTGATTTTCTTTTGGTTATATGTGTCAGTTTTTGTTTGAAGGTTTGTTTGTTTTGTATTGAGGCCGATGCGTGGCTGCTATATTGTTTTGTTCATATCTATGTGAAAAACGAATAAAAATTTGAGTAAAAAATAAAAATAAAAAAGACAACCTAAGAATAAAATTGCAATTACACTGGTACGTTTGAAACACAACAATATAAGAGTTAAATACATATGGATATAGTTATACAATAGCTACACTAGGGGCTGAGAGCAGTACAGTACTACACAGCAGTACATTCAGCAGTACAATCATCAGTGGACATTTAAATGAATTAAGGTGCCTAAAGGAAACTGAATCATAAAGTGCGTCAACATATAGTGCTATGGGGCAGAGCAGTGACACAAACAGAGCACAGTCAGAACACAACATGAACAAAAACACAACCAAACAAAAACCTGCATGCCGCCATCGATGTGTGCATGAATGGGTTAATGTTGGCATATTGTAAAGCACTTTGGATAAATAAATGCAGGCCATTTACAGTTTTTACAGATATTGATGAACGTCAGGCATTGATCTTTCTGAACAACATGATACAGTGAAGCTTATTCCACTGTTCCACTCATTGTAAATTGTTGTGGTTTAGCAGCAGCAAAATGATGATGTAGTGACACAATACCTGACACAGACAGAAGGAAGATAATAAATCCACGGACTGCTGCTGTAAATCCCATATCTGGTCCTCTCCTCTCTCTTTCCAGGCTGCAGAGACGTTCAAACACAGGACATAACATGAGGATATAGTCACATCAAAGACACACCTCTAATATTTAGCTGACAATGCCCCGCCCACTCTGCATCTATCAGTTAGTCACATCAAAGACACACCTCTAATATTTAGCTGGCAATGCCCCGCCCACTCTGCATCTATCAGTTAGTCACATCAAAGACACGCCTCTAATATTTAGCTGACAATGCCCCGCCCACTCTGCATCTATCAGTTATGTCACATCAAAGACACACCTCTAATATTTAGCTGGCAATGCCCCGCCCACTCTGCATCTATCAGTTAGTCACATCAAAGACACACCTCTAATATTTAGCTGACAATGCCCCGCCCACTCTGCATCTATCAGTTAGTCACATCAAAGACACACCTCTAATATTTAGCTGACAATGCCCCACCCACTCTGCATCTATCAGTTAGTCACATCAAAGACACGCCTCTAATATTTAGCTGACAATGCCCCGCCCACTCTGCATCTATCAGTTAGTCACATCAAAGACACGCCTCTAATATTTAGCTGACAATGCCCCACCCACTCTGCATCTATCAGTTAGTCACATTAAAGACACACCTCTAATATTTAGCTGACAATGCCCCGCCCACTCTGCATCTATCAGTTAGTCACATCAAAGACACACCTCTAATATTTAGCTGACAATGCCCCACCCACTCTGCATCTATCAGTTAGTCACATCAAAGACACACCTCTAATATTTAGCTGACAATGCCCCACCCACTCTGCATCTATCAGTTAGTCACATCAAAGACACACTTCTAATATTTAGCTGACAATGCCCCACCCACTCTGCATCTATCAGTTATGTCACATCAAAGACACACCTCTAATATTTAGCTGACAATGCCCTGCCCACTCTGCATCTATCAGTTATGTCACATCAAAGACACACCTCTAATATTTAGCTGACAATGCCCCGCCCACTCTGCATCTATCAGTTAGTCACATCAAAGACACGCCTCTAATATTTAGCTGACAATGCCCCGCCCACTCTGCATCTATCAGTTAGTCACATCAAAGACACGCCTCTAATATTTAGCTGACAATGCCCCGCCCACTCTGCATCTATCAGTTATGTCACATCAAAGACACACCTCTAATATTTAGCTGACAATGCCCCGCCCACTCTGCATCTATCAGTTAGTCACATCAAAGACACGCCTCTAATATTTAGCTGACAATGCCCCGCCCACTCTGCATCTATCAGTTAGTCACATTAAAGACACACCTCTAATATTTAGCTGACAATGCCCCGCCCACTCTGCATCTATCAGTTAGTCACATTAAAGACACACCTCTAATATTTAGCTGACAATGCCCTGCCCACTCTGCATCTATCAGTTAGTCACATTAAAGACACACCTCTAATATTTAGCTGACAATGCCCTGCCCACTCTGCATCTATCAGTTAGTCACATTAAAGACACTCCTCTAATATTTAGCTGACAATGCCCTGCCCACTCTGCATCTATCAGTTAGTCACATTAAAGACACACCTCTAATATTTAGCTGACAATGCCCTGCCCACTCTGCATCTATCAGTTAGTCACATTAAAGACACTCCTCTAATATTTAGCTGACAATGCCCTGCCCACTCTGCATCTATCAGTTAGTCACATTAAAGACACACCTCTAATATTTAGCTGACAATGCCCTGCCCACTCTGCATCTATCAGTTAGTCACATTAAAGACACACCTCTAATATTTAGCTGACAATGCCCCGCCCACTCTGCATCTATCAGTTAGTCACATTAAAGACACTCCTCTAATATTTAGCTGACAATGCCCCGCCCACTCTGCATCTATCAGTTATGTCACATTAAAGACACTCCTCTAATATTTAGTTGACAATGCCCCGCCCACTCTGCATCTATCAGTTAGTCACATTAAAGACACACCTCTAATATTTAGCTGACAATGCCCCGCCCACTCTGCAGCTATCAGTTATGTCACATCAAAGACACACCTCTAATATTTAGCTGACAATGCCCTGCCCACTCTGCATCTATCAGTTATGTCACATCAAAGACACGCCTCTAATATTTAGCTGACAATGCCCCGCCCACTCTGCATCTATCAGTTAGTCACATCAAAGACACGCCTCTAATATTTAGCTGACAATGCCCCGCCCACTCTGCATCTATCAGTTAGTCACATTAAAGACATGCCTCTAATATTTAGCTGACAATGCCGCGCCCACTCTGCATCTATCAGTTATGTCACATCAAAGACACGCCTCTAATATTTAGCTGACAATGCCCCGCCCACTCTGCATCTATCAGTTAGACACATTAAAGACACGCCTCTAATATTTAGCTGACAATGCCCCGCCCACTCTGCATCTATCAGTTAGTCACAATCAAGACACGCCTCTAATATTTAGCTGACAATGCCCCACCCCCTCTGCATCTATCAGTTATGTCACATCAAAGACACGCCTCTAATATTTAGCTGACAATGCCCCGCCCACTCTGCATCTATCAGTTAGTCACATCAAAGACACGCCTCTAATATTTAGCTGACAATGCCCCGCCCACTCTGCATCTATCAGTTAGTCACATTAAAGACACGCCTCTAATATTTAGCTGACAATGCCCCGCCCCCTCTGCATCTATCAGTTATGTCACATCAAAGACACGCCTCTAATATTTAGCTGACAATGCCCCGCCCACTCTGCATCTATCAGTTAGTCACATCAAAGACACGCCTCTAATATTTAGCTGACAATGCCCCGCCCACTCTGCAGCTATCAGTTAGTCACATCAAAGACACACCTCTATTCTTTAGCTGACAATGCCCCGCCCACTCTGCAGCTATCAGTTGTGTCACATCAAAGACACACCTCTATTACTGTATATGATGCTATGTTAAACCCTGTGGGACATGTACTGTATATGGTGCTATGTTAAACCCTGTGGGACATGTACTGTATATGGTGCTATGTTAAACCCTGTGGGACATGTACTGTATATGATGCTATGTTAAACCCTGTGGGACATGTACTGTATATGATGCTATGTTAAACCCTGTGGGACATGTACTGTATATGGTGCTATGTTAAACCCTGTGGGACATGTACTGTATATGATGCTATGTTAAACCGTGTGGGACATGTACTGTATATGATGCTATGTTAAACCCTGTGGGACATGTACTGTATATGGTGCTATGTTAAACCCTCTGGGACATGTACTGTATATGATGCTATGTTAAACCCTGTGGGACATGTACTGTATATGATGCTATGTAAAACCCTGTGGGACATGTACTGTATATGGTGCTATGTTAAACCCTGTGGGACATGTACTGTATATGATGCTATGTTAAACCCTGTGGGACATGTACTGTATATGATGCTATGTAAAACCCTGTGGGACATGTACTGTATATGATGCTATCAGGGCCGTAGCTAGCTATGAGGACGGGGAGGTCCGGACCTCCCCTAATATTTCAGAGCTTTTTTTTTTTTTTTTTTTATATAAAACAATCTGCATGGAAAAGCATGAAAAACACGGGATCGCTTTTATTTTGAAACGAAAGGCAGGTCAGGCAGGAAGTCATCTGACGCCGCGTCCGCGGTAACTTGATTCCGAGAGAGCAGCAGCATGGTGGTGAGTGATGACTGTCTGTCTGCCTGGCGAGATAATTGAAGGTGAGCGACCTGCGAGACAGTGAGCGAGTGAACGACAGACAGTGAGTGACACTGACAGATTTTTTAGCAACAACCAAGAAAGTAAGTGTCTAGTCTGTCTCTTAAGTAATGTTACCTGTGTGACACGTTGGGATGCTACTGGCTAATCATGCATGATGCCAATTGCCAAGCTCCCGAAGTCAGGTATGCAGGTGGCTATATGCATGGTTTCAGTTTCATGACCCAATAAGTAACAAAAAGAGGTGGTGTAAAGTTAAAAACAACATAATATATTTTATTTTATTTTTCAATCGTTCCTATCAGGAATAAATAAATGTCCCTCTGTATGTTTTTTTTATTATCGATGATGACTTTGTGTGTTGTGTACGGCTTGGGTTGTGTACCTGTGTTTGTAGGTGTCATTTTGATATGAATTTGGCTAAAACAGTTTGTGTTTGTTAGTTACAATTATGTTGACAGGAGAGCTGAGCAGGTGGTGACATGAAAGAGAATATACTGAATAATGACATCACAACAGTATAATCCTAATGTTGATTTAAAATGATATATTACTCTAAATATGGCTTAAAAAGGGGGAAAAAAAACTTTAAAAAAAAATCGGCGGCGCCCGCCGAATCCGCCTCCCCTTGCTGGACCTCCCCTATTTCGGAACCCTGGCTACGGCCCTGGATGCTATATTAAACCATGTGGGACATGTACTGTATATGATGCTATGTTAAACCCTGTGGGACATGTACTGTATATGATGCTATGTTAAACCCTGTGGGACGATGAAAACATAATTTTTTTTGGGACTTCCGGTGGCGTCATGCTGGTGGTAGCAGCGTGAAGGCGAGGTCTCCCTGAAAAACCCTGATAAAACTAGCATATCGACTCAAAAAGAGACAACAGAAACCAGATAAAACTGACAATAACCTAAAAGACAAGAAAATGGGAGGAAGAAGTAGAGGAAAGAAAGATAAAACAAAAGAAACGATTGAAACGGACGCGCCACCGGACAATGGAGAACAAAGCCACGCCGACGCCGGTGCGGTTTTGGCAGAACTATGTACATTAAGACAAGAACATAAGGAGGCCGCTCTTGAGACTAAAAGCACCTTGACCAGACTTGAGAACATGCTGACGAGCTGACTGTGCTGGTCAGGGATGGGCGGGACACTAGCACAGTGGAGGACTGTCTCCGTATTTATCAGAGGGCTTCTCCTGCCATGGTTAACTGGGGTAAAAGTGAGGCTCTGCAGTGTGGGCGGTGGGAGGGGGGGGGGCGCCTCCACCACCAACTGGGGACCTGCAGTGGGGTCACACAGGTGTGAAACTGTTGGGGGTGTACCTGGGCTCGGAGGGGTATGTAGCACAGAACTGGGAGGAGAGCCTACAGGCTGACTCGATGCCAGACTTTCTAAGTGGAAGTGGTTACTGCCAGGGCCGTAACCAGAGTTCTGAAATAGGGGAGGTCCAGCAAGGGGAGGCGGATTCGGCGGCGCCCGAAAAAAAATTGAGGGTTTTTTTTCTCCCTTTTTTAGCCATATTTAGAGTAATATATAATTTTAAATCAACATTAGGATTATACTGTTGTGATGTCATTATTCAGTATTCTCTTTCATGTCACCACCTGCTCAGCTCTCCTGTCAACATAATTGTAACTAACAAACACAAACTGTTTTAGCCAAATTCATATCAAAATGACACCTACAAACACAGGTACACAACCCAAGCCGTACACAACACACAAAGTCATCATCGATAATAAAAAAAACATACAGAGGGACATTTATTTATTCCTGATAGGAACGATTGAAAAATAAAATAAAATATATTATGTTGTTTTTAACTTTACACCACCTCTTTTTGTTACTTATTGGGTCATGAAACTGAAACCATGCATATAGCCACCTGCATACCTGACTTCGGGAGCTTGGCAATTGGCATCATGCATGATTAGCCAGTAGCATCCCAACGTGTCACACAGGTAACATTACTTAACTCATTCACCGCCAGTTTAGGACTGCCAATATTTAGCACAGGCCAAAGATTTTCATAATTGTTGGTCATCTTTCAAGACCCACAGTAAATTATCTATTAGCACCAGAGTGATTTGCAATACCTCAAAATGAAGATGTACGTCTCTGGGTTCACCAGGAAAAAAAAAGTGAGCTTTTAGCATGTTCTGTACTCTACTTATAACCATTTATATACACCCTGTTTCCCCCCCAAAGGTCTCCCTGAGAAAAAAAACAGGAGAAAAGGCAATTTTTGTAAAAGGGCACAATCTCAGGCAGAACTCACCCTCAATTATTTTATTTTGAACTGTATTGACATCAGACATGTAAATATTATTCGTTAGGACACAAATGACAAAAAAAAATATATATATATATATATATATACACACATGAAGTGCTTTTTTTTACATTCAACAATACAGTTTACTCGGTGTGTGTGAGTGAGTGTGCAGACAGACAGACAGACAGACAGACAGACAGACAGACAGACACACCGACAGACAGACAGACAGACAGACAGACAGACAGACAGACACACACACACACACACACACACACACGATCCCCCTTTTAGATTTCTAACCCCACATAGGATAAGCAATAACCACGCCCTGTGGCGCTGGGATTGGCCAGGAGCAACACTGGAGGGCACGCAGCCCAGCGATTTCATGAACCAACTGAATAGCTCTTGAGAAAGGACAGCGGGCTGCTGTGACTGCCGCTTCTGCCTTGTGTGTTTATTTTGTTTTGTTCTGGTCCACCAGTCCTCGTCCATGTCTCCCTGTCATATCCTCCCTGCTATCTGATCGTTCCCGTTTTCCCCTCGGCTATTCAACACGTCCTCACCGCCCTCGCAAACTGATCGATCATTTCCTCATTCCTCCGATGATCAAACACATCTCTTGATTACTTTCTCCCGTTTTCTCCGGGCTGGCACAGAGGAAGGCGACTCCAGCTCGTGCAGCGCGCCGAGGCGCGTTTCAATGGCGTTTCTCCTGTCTGCACAAGGAAGCGTTACCCGTTTTCTGCTTTTCCTCTTGCTCAATTTCAAAACAACAGCTGCGGTATGTGTTTGTTCACGTGTTGTCTTAGATGCTAGGGACATGATACCATGTCAGAGGCTGTGGAAGTGTTTGAACTACGCCCTACAGTAATAAAAACAAAAACACGTCAAACACGTCATTGGCGGGGAGGGCTATTTCTGATAACACGTCAAAGACGTCATTGGCGGTGAATGAGTTACAGATGCAGCCACTCCCGTCGTGACAGATTTTTTTCATTACTTTGTGCTTGACGATGCGGTGACGTTTTTGAGATGGTTTGAGATGTGAATAATGGCATTCAACCACTAGGGGGCCCTCATAGTCCATAATGTGTCTCTCACTGTTGCAGCAGTTTCAAGCTGCGGGGTCACAGTCCACGCAAACGTATTTGTTCTTCCGGTTCAGCGCTAGTTGTCCTATGTGGCTTACTAACATAGCTGCTAGTTATGTTATATGGCAGTAAAATGCTACAGAATGACCAAATTGATATAACTTTTAACCATTTCGAGTAACAATGTTTCCATACGGATCACCAGCGTTAGTTTGTTTATAACGTGGCTATATTCATAACGTTTATATCTCGGATGCGTTATATACTGTCTGGTTAACGCCAACCTACAGTATGTGCCCTATCAGAGTTCGTTACAGTACGTTATTGTACAGTACACTAAACAAAACAACATGATAGCTGCAGCTGCGTCACTATACGTGTGGGCGTTAAGTTTTAATTTGGTTAATTTGGTTCAAGCATATTGTATGGTGACATTGAATCAGTGTTAGCTTAGCGCTAGCTAGCTAGCAAACACTACGATCTGTGAATAGAATCTAGAATTGGCCTGCAGCCATTTCTAACTACTGTACAGTAGCTAGTTTTTCTCGAATTGATATAACGTTACAGTACAGTAGCATGGACCCATCTCGTTATGACAGTGGGGAGATGTTAGCTTTTAGGTTGATATACATTCAGATCTTTACTACCTAACATCCGAAAAGCTAGTCACAATACTGTATTAATACCGACTAGTCACCTTTAGCTGACAGCCAAACTTTTCACCCTGAAATAGGAGGATTTACTGTATGAGTAGCCTAGTTTGATTTCTCCCCTGGTATCTATTCATTGTCACTAGCCTATGCATACAGTACATGAACCACCATCATTCAGTCAGTCAATCAATTGATCAACAACTTTATTAATCCAACTCAGGGAAATAGGTCAAATGTGAAAGAGAATCTATACTGTAAATGTTGGTCTGTAGATAAATGAAGATAAAATAATTATAGAGTTTAAGTAAACTTCTGTGGGCACTGGGCAGGGCTCTGCTAAACACTGCAGTGTATGAGATTAAAAAGTGACTTCTTCTGTTTTATATGCAGGTATATAACACACGTGGGCAAAATGCGGCATCCAACGTCCTCAAAGGAAAACAGAACCACCCACAAAAAGTCAATAAAAGACAGCATCACATTAATAAATCTAATCTGCTACATCCATTTGATTTGTATCACTATGATATCAGGAGATTAACAGGAGAAATTACCAATCACAGCGGGAGAGAGAGAGACCCGCACAAAAATCAGGAGTGTTGGCAGTTATCAGTCCAATGTGCTTTGCTTACTTTATATGTAAGTCAGTATGGCCCTCTGGAAAAAAATGTTTCCCACCCCTGATCTAGGTTCATAGACTTTCAGATATCAAGTATCGAAGTAGGTTTTGAGGTGTCTTCAGAATGACCAGCTTACTGTATCGGGTCACTCTTACATGTACATTATAGTGACTACGCTGTTGTATGTTATCTGCCAAATATATTTCCAGGCTGTTAGAGGATTATAGATTATCTAACATCAGCCATTGATAGATATTCCAATGTCTTTAAAGCTCTGTCATTGTTACTTAACCCTTAGTTAATATGGAACAATAAATGAGCTTGAATCGTCACAACTCTTATGACATCTGTATATCAAATGCTTTGTCACAGAAGAAGCTTTCTAAACCCAGAAAAAGTGCCATAAATTCACACACACAGTGCTAAAACATGCATCATCACACCAAGTTCTGTCAAAATGGTCACATTTGTACAATCAAAAGGATCTGTGGGTTGATTTCCTGCCCACTACCATCTGATATTGTCAGTGTTCCTGCAAAAAAAAATCATACACAATTCATTTAAACAGATGGACATTGGTTTGACGTACAGCACACGGTCGTTATACGTGAAAATGTTTGCTGGGATGCAAAGCCACTTTTGCCTGCTCCTTGGTTGACCCATTCAGGAAGCGCTCAAAGTTCATGTTTCCAAGACAACAAGCAACAAGCACCACAGCTGTTTGTTTGCGGAAGCCGAAAAATCCATTGAGCAAATCAGCGCAGCGTATTTAGACCACGTGCATGCACATTGTGACATCAACTGGGTTGACAAGTGACAAGTGGTTACATGGACACATGGACAGTTTCAATCCTCTTTAACTCAGAATTCGATCCCAATCCTCTTCAAATTTATCTTGTAAACACCTAAAGCAGAATGAAAACGGCCAATTCGATGTGAAGTCAAATTCGATGTAAGGGGGTGGTGTAGTTCGTTTCTCAATGCGATTGAAGTATTTTTCTATACAGTACATGCGCACATTTAGGCTACATAAAAGTCAACATCACAGTGTCTTTTCTTTAATCTAGAGGCATCATTTTTCAGTCAAAAGTGAAACGGGCATGCGCAGAAAGACTGCAGTGAGTTAGAGGATTGAGATTGGATACTATTTTCTCTTGTAAACTCGCAGGAAATAACGATCAATGCGAATGATTTCATTCGAATGATTTCATTTCGAATTAAAAGGCCTCATGTAACCGCAGCCTCAAGAATGAAATTTGTGGGGGGAAGCAGGAACGTGTTACTGTTACCTTTCAGAACCGGTTTGACTGCTATTCTGCACACAGCACACAGCATACAGTGATCAGCTAATTAGATGCATCACTCACCCCCCCTCCCCCCCCCGCACAAAGGACACGCACACACAGTAGGCTACATAAATCGAAATCGTTTTGATAGCATGCCATGCAGTGATCTCTTGCATTTGACAAGCATGATATAAAATGAACATAAAAGTCCCATTTTCAAAAGGCTAATAGCCTATTGTGTCATTGTATTATGTAGTTATTATGATATGTGTGTGTGTGTGTGTGTGTGCAGTTAATACAAATCTGTATGTACATTGCTCGTACACACTACTAGACATTAATACACATTATGCAGTTAGAATAAATAACGAGGAACACATTTGCTATGTTACTAAAGTTTTATTAAAACGTAAGAGAAAAAAAAATGTAGTACAGTACAGTACAATTGAGTACAGTAGGCCTATCACAAAAAAAATGTCTCTCTGTACCTGTTTAGGCCTAAAAAAAAATGCCATGTGAAAAGGCTATCAGAAAAGTATCAGGCTGTACAGTATAGGCAACAGTAAAACAGTCAGTCTGTTTAGCGGAGGGGGTCGTGACGTGCCCTCGGATCTACGTTTCTCGGGTTACGGAGACGTTCATTGATCCGATCACGAATATGTTTTACAACATAAGTCGCGTATTTCGCCTTCACCATGTCAAGCACCTTTGCCTTGAGGTTCTTCGGCAATGCGTGTTTGCCGTGACCTCCCTTCCAGTTCACTTTGTGAACGAAATCCTGATGGTACACGTTGAAGTCGACCAGTAGCATGAATATGTTTGCTGCATATGCGTCCGGGTTCTGTGGGTACTGATTGAACAATGCCGACTCCTCATCCACTGTAATACTCTGCAACGTGATGTCAGGCATTGTTTCAATAGCCGCATGTCGAGTGTTTCTCCTCGTGGGCGTGGGCGTCGGCGTCGGCGACAGTGCCAAATGGAAAGTGTCTCTCACAGGTGACAGAAGATCAGTTCTCACAGGTGACAGAAGCTCAGTTCTCACAGCGGGTGACAGAAGCTCAGTGTAACTGAGCTGTAATGGGCTATTGAAAAGCTCGCGTGAACTTGCTGAACTTGCTGAGGGCCGGTGAGCCTGTACAGTACAGTTGTCTCTGCGGGCCTCGAGCTGCTTAGTCAAGTCTTCTAGCCGCCCGTGTTGCAAATCAAGCTGTGTCTGTTGCTTGCTGGACGTGACTTTCAAGTCAGCTATCTCCTTGCGGAGATCTTCTGTAGTTTTGGTGGACGTGACTTTGAAGTCCTCCAACTGTTTGCGGAAACCATCTGTTGCTCGCCCAATTGCTTGTTGAATTTTCAGATCCACTCCCATCATGGCGTTGTTGCGGCTCTGTCCAAGAGCCGCATCCTGTTCATTCAGATGGCTAGGGGGTAGGTTCTCGGTATTCTGCACTACGACAGCCTGTAGGAAAAACATGAACATATGTATACATGAATATTCAAAACAAAAAAGCCTATAATTTTTGTGCAGTGTTGGGCAAGTTACTTTCAAAATGTGATACTGTACTAGCCTATTAGATACTTTCATTTGAAAGTAATGAACTAGCCTACTTTACAATATTACTGTCTGTGTAGAGTAACTCATTAGGCCTACTTATTACACTACTTTGTGTGTGTGTGTGTGTGTGTCAGTAGCGAAGGGACACGCCGCCAACATCTTCACTGTGCGTGGCGTGCATTAGAAAGTGCGTTTCACAGTGATACATGGGGGCTGCTACTGTTAACGCTAGTTAGATAGTACAGTAGTGTGGCAGTCTCTAATATGCTACCGCCGTTCATTCCCCCAAAAGCACACACAACAGCGCTAGAAACAATCACATACATGTTGTGACTTGTGTACTCACCATGCGATCATCAAATAATAATCCAAAGTACGCGAAACTGTCATTTTCATTTTCAGTAAATCCATAGCGAGAGGAACCAGCAAGAGTGGTTCGAAGAGGGTTACCTCTCTGCAACGAAAATCACTTCCTTGTTTGCCTGAGCGCATGGGTACACATGCGTCTCAGGCAAACAAGGAAGTAATTTTCGTTGCAGATGGGAACGCTCTTTGCTACTTATTTTCTCTATGGATTTACTTGCAGGCGGACAGTTGTGTGTGTGTGTGTGTGTGTGTGTGTGTGTGTGCGCATGTGTGTGAAAGGAAAACTGTACTTACAGCTTTTTTCTTTACAAGACGGGTGGTGATCTTTGGTTTTTTGGCTGCGGCAGCCGGACTCAGCCCTGGACGATCCACACTGCACAAAGCTCTCTGTAAACAAAAAACAAGAAAAAATACTGTAGAATAAACAATCAGCGACTGTTGTAAGCAGGGTTTGTGCTTTTAAGAGTACAATTCAAGCACTTTCAAGGTACTTAAACCAGGCCCTCGAAGCCTTTATTATCACATCTAAATATATTGAAAATGTGAAAACAAATAGCATTGTAAATATGCATTTACACCTAGACGTGAAAATGTCACAGTGTAAAATAGGAAAATGCGTGACGTTCGCCGGGCGCTGCTAATGCGCTCGTATGAGCCAGAAGCGCCCGGCTAGCGGGGTAATGTAAATATATACGAAAACATACCTTATTGGTTGCTGGTTGGCTGGTGTAAAAGCTCTTTGTCGCTGGCATCTTCAAAAGTGTTAGTAACAGATCTTGAAGGATGCGTGGCAATGACGAATGCTGCTTATTTATAAGGCTACTGTACCTGGCGCTGAAAACCACGCCCCATGCCCACGCCCCCCCCCCAAACAAATAAACTGAGAAAGTGAAGATAATCTTGCACATTTAATTTCATTGTTTATTCTAGGTGAAAAGAAAAAATAGAAAAGGAACAGTTTGAGTTTTGTTTTTCACTAAACAGTTAACATTGACAGCTAATGTTCATAATGACATGTTTACTTGATGTTATTAGTCACAGTTAACCCACAATGACACCAAACATTGATCCAAAGAAAGAGACAATCGTGTCACTTTATTTGAACAGAACATGTGATAGAAAAGAATCAAGAATTCTAACTTTCATTTATTTAACCAATGATCTTTATCATCACCACTATCACAAATATAATATGGTGGAGCAGCAACCAGGATAAATAAATTAAATTAGCACTAATGGGGGATAAAAATGGAATAAAAAAAATCGGGGGGGGGGGAGAGAAAAAAAAAGGGATGGAAAAATGGATGTTGTTGACAATTTGAAGAGCCCATGTGACCTCTATGTTTATTAGACAAACTCACAACTGTGCTTAAAATAACCTATGAGTCTACCCTTTAAAATTAGACCAAACATACCTTCATAAAACATGAGTAAAGGTCCTGAAAATGAGCCTAAAGTAGGATATGCACCAGCGCCTAGATACCAATTTATTGTAGGGGGTGGTTAACTTGATGTGCTGATAACTGTGACAACTGGATATGAGCCGTTTTTTCGCAGTAGCATCTATCAAAAACAGCTTTAGCAAATTTGTAACCAAACAAAAACAAATCAAGTCATATCTGACTAGTTTTAAATTTATTTAATTTTCTCCCCACAAAAGTGAAATGTAGCAGGCACTCATGGAAGGACATTGAGACATTGACTGTTGAGTGGTTAATTTACATGGACAATCATGGCCTTTGAGAAGGAAAACACCTGGCTGGGTGGGGCTGACGAGTGTACATTCCGTACATACCGTGTGGCCCTTCACTTACTTGATGTAAGTCAGTATGGCCCCCTGGGAAATAATGTTGTAATCTGAAATAAAGTTTTCTCTAAACCCACATTCATTTATTTATTTTTTTACAGTTGTTTCATCATCAAGAAAGGATCAGCAAATCAAGTTCAAAAGTCAAGCTTTATTCACAGCAAATAGCCACCTCACACTAAGGAGACAGGAGTCATACTGTACAAGTTTCCATAAAAATGACATTGGCTGTTACTGTAGATTGGCTGTTAGATATAATAAGAAAGCCAACATCTTAAGTGCCTTTTAATCATGAATTCTGGATCATGTCCTGCTAGAGAGAACAGGATATTTTCATGTTTTGCCTCTCTAAACATGAGGGGTCTTTGTTAAGAAACAACTGGATATGAGCCGTTTTTTCGCAGTAGCATCTATCAAAAACAGCTTTAGCGAATTTGTAACCAAACAAAAACAAATCAAGTCATATCTGACTAGTTTTAAATTTATTTAATTTTCTCCCCACAAAAGTGAAATGTAGCAGGCACTCAAGGAAGGACATAGAGACATTGACTGTTGAGTGGTTAATTTACATGGACAATCATGGCCTTTGAGAAGGAAAACACCTGGCTGGGTGGGGCTGACGAGTGTACATTCCGTACATACCGTGTGGCCCTTCACTTACTTGATGTAAGTCAGTATGGCCCCCTGGGAAATAATGTTGTAATCTGAAATAAAGTTTTCTCTAAACCCACATTCATTTATTTATTTTTTTACAGTTGTTTCATCATCAAGAAAGGATCAGCAAATCAAGTTCAAAAGCGAATTTGTAACCAAACAAAAACAAATCAAGTCATATCTGACTAGTTTTAAATTTATTTAATTTTCTCCCCACAAAAGTGAAATGTGTTGGAGGCGTAACCGACCATATGGAGTGGGGCGTGGTTTCAGACAGTAGGCCTACAGTATATAGCAGGGGTAAAATGATTCACTGGTACCAAGATTACTACTACTACTACACTGATCCTATCCAAAACCAAAACCAAAATACAATGAGGGTTTGTAAGCAGCATAGCGTGGACATCCGCTATCTTCGTGCGTCAGGAAAAACCACAGCCCAGATACGGCAACATCTTGCTGCGGTTGGAGTCAATGTAAGCCGCCAGACAATAATACGCCATTTCATAGTCAAGGCACCTTCGCGTCCACGGAAGCGGAAAATGTTTGAGTAAGTAGCCTATATACAGTTTATGTTGCTATAGGGAACTATAACACTTTAACACATTTGAATCTTGTGAAATTATTATCGGTTCATTGCATTCATTTTGTTATCTTTTCTGTTCTTCAGCAATGTGCTAGTTGCCATTGACAACATCACAGACGAGAATGACGAGCTGGTAGCGAGACAAGTCCACGACAAACTCGACGAAGATCTGGGGATCTGCATCAGCGCATCGTCCATACGCAGAGCTCGGCAGCAACTGAAATGGAACTATAACCCCACCTGCTTCACCCCAATGATTAGAGAGAAAAACAAAGAGTTGAGACTCGCCCAGGCTCTGCGATGGATCGACACAAATGAGGTCTGGGATGACGTCATATTCACTGACGAGACGACTGTGGCCTTGGAACACTTTGCAAGGTTCACTTTTACCAAGAAGGGCCGCTTCGCTCCCAAACCCACCCCTAAGCACCCTATCAAGCTTCACTGCTGGGGTGCAATTTCACGGCATGGGCCCGGGCCGTTGGTCATCTTCGAGGGAATAATGGACAGAATTTTCTTCGAGGAGTCCATCATCAAGGCGAGTGCAGGGCCATACATTCGAAAAAACTTTGGCCCATACCATCGTTTTTTCCAGGACAACGATCCGAAGCACTCCGCCGCTCGAGCCTGTATCCAAGCAGAGGGAATCAACTGGATCCGAACCCCCCCAGAATCTCCTGATTTGAATCCAATCGAAATCGTTTGGCATCTTCTGAAAGATCACATACGAAGAGTGATCAAACCGAAGAGCAAAGACGCGCTGATTTCTGGCATCAACGACTTTTGGTACAGCAAACTGTCCCAACAAACATGCGACAATCTGATTAATGGTTTAGCTAAAGTTCTCCCCCTGATTGTCAAGAACAATGGATGCCACAGTGGGAAGTGATCCTGGCAGAGGGGACATACAGTATACTGTACTCTAGTTTTTTTTTATGTTTTTTTATACAGCCTGAGAAGACTTTTGATAGCCTTTTACACATGGCATTTTTTAGAGGCCAAACAGGTAGGCCTACAGAGAGACAATTTTTTGGTGATACTGTAGGCCTACTGTACTCAATTGTACTGTACTACAATTTTATTCTCTTACATTTTAATAAAACTTACTACATACAGTAGCAACATAGCAAATGTGTTCCTCGTTCTTTGTTCTAACTGCATAATGTGTATTAATGTCTTAGTCGTGTACGAGCAATGTACATACAGATTTTCATTAACTATACACACACACACACACGTGCACCCGTGACATAATAAATAATAAGAATAATCATAACTATACAGAATACAATGACAATAGGCTATTAGCCTTTTGAAAATGGGATTTTCGTGTATTTAATTATTAGATAATTAATAATAACAATAATGACAAAGCAACACTATTCATTCATGTTCAAATATTTATTAAAATAATGTGGAACAAGCGGAACACTCGTTGGCATTTTCAGTTGTAAAGGCGCAATGCTGATCATCTTGACATTAATTACAACATTAATGTCACATGTTTGTTGAACTTGTTCTCTACATCCATCCAGTGACTTTGAACAGTAGGATGTTTAACATTTCTTTGTTCCCTGATTATGAGTCTACCAGCTTTTAGAGGACAAGTGGCGATGGTCAAATCAGAATGAGGGGGTCCCTGGCCTGACCTCTGGCCTAAAGAACATAACATTGTTTCACTCTAAGGTGGCGTTCACACCCAACGCACTTTTTCCAGTAAGAACGCTATGGCAAGTGGTCACACTGTAATCAGTCTTGTAGAAAACATCATATTGGAACATCGGTCAGCAGTTCAGAATGAGTGTACAGTATGTATGTGTAAAAGATCAAAAGAAGGCCCACTTGAAGTCCGAAAGCTTCTTGATGAGCGTACACACAATTGCAGTTGTTGATGCCGCTTTGAGACCATCTTGCCACTCTTCTTGCTTTGGACGACACTGCTTACAGGCAGGCTCTGAAAAACAATGTAGAAACACAAAAATATTCTTCTTTCAGGTGACATAAATTTATGAATGTGACATACTGTATCCAAAACGTCTTATGTTGACTATTTGTGAAGTCCCTCGGCGTGACTATACTGTATGTGAAAAGTAAATGCAGTCCATTTTACCATTCCATTTTACATGCTGGATATGGGTTTGTCCACTGAGTTATTAATTTGGAGACTGATCAACAGCGTTTCTATTGCCCTAGGGGATTTGATATTTTCGAGAGCTTCGTGGCTATATAGGAAGTGTCTTATTTGTAAAAACCTAAAATAGTCTGGTTATGTTTAGACAAGTAAAACAATTTGGTTAAGGTGACAGTCCACCAAAAAACAATGCTGATTTATTTGGCTGTAAACAGTTTTGCAGACATTCAGTTAGTTTGACAGTTATTGAGAGTTGATTCTGAGTTCATGTGGAATGTGTGTAATTAGTGCATGTTTACAGTTCTCAGATATGTGTCAGATTACAGTATGTGCAAAAGAAATCAGTAGTTTTTTGGGTGAGTTCTTCTTTAAGGTTAAGGTTAAGGGTTATGGTTTGGGTTAGCAATTAGGTTAGGCTTAAAACAATGAAAATGTTGTACAGTACATTTCACATGGCGTGTGAAAGGTAAAGACAACCCTGTCACTCTTAAGGCCTAAACATGGTCGTCCGTCAGAGCCTCGCCACGTGCTCCCCGTATGACGGCGGGTGGAGCGCCGTCCTACGGGGAGGGGGCGCCGTCGGCTGACGGGGGCTGCTCGAAAATGTGACTCAGCGTTGCCTTGGCTCATCGTCGTAAAGTCGCCTTTCAAAGCATGACGTTAGATTATAACGAGCTAGTTGTGTGGCTTAGCCTTCCCAAATTTTGAGGGTCGTTTTTTAGAATTTAATACATAGAATTGGGAACGTTACATTCAATTTCATTCAGACTGCTGTGCCAATGTTCTTGTGTCAGAGGAAGAAGAAGGTCCTACTGTACCTCTCTCCAGCATGCATGCTCCATCATGTTGGTACTGCAGGTTGAAGTTATAGTAGGAGGAGAAGACTACAGCCAGCCCAAGCACAAAGGCCATTCAACCAGCACCTGTTTTTCGATGGACATCATCCAGCGTGGGTTTGTCTGTGTTATTGGACCTGGTGTGTGTGTGTGTGTGGGGGGGGGGGGGGGGGGGGGGGGATAACAGAGTAGAAATATATCAGTCTTTTTCAAACTGGAAAAGACTGACACACATATTAGAATTTAATATATAGAATTGGGAACGTTACATGTACATTCAATTTCAAGATGCTGCCGAGTACGGGTGTCGAATCCCACAGTAAGAAAACTGCAATACTGTGATTGCAGAATGCAGATTAACGTAACTTGTGGCTTTATTGCAGGAACTCCCGACTAGACAGACAGTGACACTATACAGTATCAAGGTGAGGTACTCACACAGACTGGGACGTGGCTGGCTGTCGGCTGCTGCGTGCTGTCTTTCGGCGGCTTGCTCTGGCTTCTCTCCGTCTCTGAGACATCAGAGTGAAATCCTGCTCAATCTGCAGACAAGATAGAATACCTGTTAACCAAATTAAAAACAGTTCTGCAGCGCACACGCACTGCTCACGCAGACACTGTGTTCCAGCTGTTAGAATAAGAGCCTAGGGATGCACGATATGGATTTTTAGAGCCGATACGATAACCGATAAATATATTCTTCTTGGCCGATAACCGATACGATATAACCGATAATTATTATATAAAAAAAAAATATATATATATATATTTTTAGTTTTTAACCTGTATTTTATGCACACCTGGGGTTAAAAAAGGGTTAGGGTAGATGTATGGATGTAGTGAGCATAGTTCTGACCTAACCAAATCTAACTGACATCACTGTGAACGCAAAACGAAGAAAACTTCTGATATAATATGATTGTTTTAATAAAGTGTATCACTCAATTATAGTCAATACAAAAATAAAGGCTTTTATATAACGGAAAGCCAAGCTGCTTAGTCTGCAGATAAAACACAATGACAAAAGGCATAGTAATTTAGACTTGTCATACTGATCTGTTAAAATTTTGCATGGGTTCCAGTTCTCAGTGAGTTGTAGCCTGGGCCCAATGAATGGGGCAGGCACTATATAAACCATCTGTGTCGTTTCACTTTTTACTGAAAAATGCTGCCACCAGATTAAAGAAAAGAACCCTATGTTGACTGACTGATGCTTTTTATGTAGCCTAATGTGCGCGCGACTGCGCCTTTGTTTTCATTATTGGCTGTTAGATGGCTCTGTCCAGCACTATGGTCCAGCAGCTAACGCTAACTAGCGCGGTTAGCTTAACGTTAGCGAGTGGTTGCGAGTTAAATACACAATCCCTGGATGTTTCATTTCGGGTAAAGGTGTTTCCATTAGTTTCTATAAGTTTACGCCAGCTCTGTGTATTAAGTGCTTTTGCGGGGCTGTTTGATCACAAGCCACAGACTGTAAATGTCACAAGCATTTTGTCTGCCAAGCGGACGAGTCTGCAGGGTAGGCCGCACGACGAGCTAATGCTAACAAAACTCGCTAACAATAACAACAAACATATCCGCTGCATCATCGCCAGCTTTGGTTTAACGTAATGCCAGCTTATTGGTTTCCCCTCCTCTCGGAACCTGTGTGGGACATGGATTGCAAATTACAGTAGCTTGATAATTCTGAAACTGCAGCATACTGGCAGCAGCCATGTTTGCGTCGCAGCTGTGATGTCACGAATGTGCGACAACAAAAGCTCCGCTTCCGAGGCAAAAAATAAAGCAGGATTATTATCGGATAATTTATCGGAAAAAGGCCATTATCGGAATAATAAATAATAACGCAAATGGCCATATTGGCCGATAATTTATCGGTCCGATAATTATCGTGCATCCCTAATAAGAGCTTATATCCGGCTTCTCCAGCTGGGGGGAATGCATTCAAAATATTATGTTTGAATCAATCTGGGAACCGAGAGTCTATTTGTATTTGAAAAAATAGACTCTGGGACAGCCCTACCATTTTAACAGTTACTAGTTAAGATATAGGCTACAGTACAACTTGTGCATTATGAGGAGTGTGTCAAATTAACTTCAAGATTCAAGATTCAAGATTTTTATTGTCACTCCATGGTACAAGTATCACGTGTGAAATTCTTGTGCTGTGGACTCCGTTTACGACATAGTACAAATATAACAATAAGTGCAAAAACAATAAGCAATAAGGCAGTATAGTGATAAGACCGTCCGAGACAGTGGCATATTCACTGCACATACAGTAGGTGCACATGACCTGTATAGACTTTTATGTCCATCTGCCGCTAGTAAAACTGTCACCCTACAGTCCTCTGTTTAGACTCAGTCAACCACACGTGCCACTCTGTTCAGAGCAAAACACACGTGTCTTAAAGTCCGCTAGCAATTTAATACTCGTGTTGCACCGACCCACCTGGCGTTAATAACTTACTGTCGATAAACCACTAAAAAGAGGTTTAATTAGTCAGTCCGATGCTAACGTAGCATTAGCATGCTAACGTAGCGCTACGTTAGCATGTTATCAGCCCAGCCCAGCCCTTTGAACAGATGGCTAGCGTTACATGTAGGTAACTGTACCTGTAATGTTGCAAATCAGTTTAACCTGACACATGTTAATCAATAATAATAAACTTACCTGGCATTTGATCCATCAAGTGAAGAAAAGGCCTTCCAGATACGCTACAGAACGCTACTGTATAGGCCGGGAGGAGAAAAATGGCGACCGAATGGAAAATAAAGTGGGCATTAGTTAGTAGTAACATAATTTTGTCTGGAACTCTGCGCTCACTCTATTGCCTGCAGGTAATAATTATGCTCCAAAAGGATTAAATATTACTATTTGAGAGGAAAATAATATTTACTCTGGGAAAAATACCCTCCAGTTTTTCCTGTGTACTGTGTACTAGGCTACTGACGGTGGACTGCTCTGAGAGGCAGGCGAATCACAGGGCGAAGTCAGTCTTTCAGAAAGCTAATCAGACGGTGTGTTTTTGCGCCTCCTGGTGGGTGAAAACAGAAGTGGACTTCCAAGGTGAAAAAAAAATATTCCCACCGCAGCACTGCCGCACCTTGCGCGCAGGACAGTCGCGGGGGAGTGGTCTCAGTTTGGCTGGCTGCATCTGTAAGAGACAGACTAGACACTTACTTTCTTGGTTGTTGCTAAAAAATCTGTCAGTGTCACTCACTGTCTGTCGTTCACTTCGCTCACTGTCTCGCAGCTCGCTCACCTTCAATTATCTCGCCAGGCAGACAGACAGTCATCACTCACCACCATGCTGCTGCTCTCTCGGAATCAAGTTACCGCGGACGCGGCGTCAGATGACTTCCTGCCTGACCTGCCTTTCGTTTAAAAATAAAAGCGATCTCGTGTTTTTCATGCTTTTCCATGCAGATTGTTTTATTTTTTTCTCTGAAATATTAGGGGAGATCCAGACCTCCCCGTGCTCATAGCTAGTTACGGCCATGGTTACTGCCTGTTATGTCCTACAGGGGGAGGGTGCTGGTCAAATTTGGTGGCGTCCTCCCTGTGGCATAGGCTGGCTGTGCTCAATCCCCCTGGAGGCCTACTGGCCGAGATCCAGAGGAAGCTGGTGGATTTATTCTGGTCGGGCCATCACTGGTTGAGGGCCGCTGTTCTCTACCTGCCTGTCCAGGAGGGGGGACAAGGTCTGATACATCTGGAGAGCAGAGTGGCGGCTTTTTGGGTTCCAGGCGGCACAGAGACTGCTGTACAGTACCATGCTGGTGTCTGTTGGGGGGAACTGGTGTGTGCGCTGCTGTGGAAGGCTGGTGGTCTAGGTCTGGACCGCCAGTTATTCCTGATGGAGCAGGACGGTCTGAACACAGCGGGGCTCTCAGGATTCTACACTTCTGTTCTGAGAGCCTGGAGACTGCTGAGGCCTACATGAGGGGGAGGTGTAGAGCTGGGGCCATGGCTGTGGGAGGAGCCTATCTTCCACAACCCTTTGCTGCCACTGGGGTCTACATCAGAGCATGTGAGCGGAGTGGAGCATGGAGCGAGCGGGGGGATTTTGGCTTGAGCGGTGAGCGGGGACCTTACAGGATGATAGAGCAGGGGTTCCCAACCTTTTTTGTGCTGCGGACCGGTAGATAGATGGAAAAAAAAGTCGCGGACCGGTTGTCAATTTTAATAATAAAAATGTTTTGTTTAATAAACATAGGCTATAATATTATAGGCTGTGTGGTAGTTGAAACATTAACACTTTTAAACATCAAGTTGACATTTATTTATGTTTGCAGTTTGTAAAAAAAAATGTTTGTAATTTCTTTTTTTTTCTTTTTTCTTTTTTGACCGGGCTCGCAGCCCGGTACCAAAGGCGTTGCGGCCCGGTACCGGTCCGCGGCCCGGTGGTTGGGAACCACTGTGAAAGAGGACCAGAGCCCTGTAAAGTTTAGGTGGAGAGTGCTTATACAAGCTTCCTCTCCCCAAAAGGTCTGGTGGTCTACAGTGGAGGGTGCTTCATGGCACCCTGGCAACAAATAGGTAAAAACCTGGGTTTTTAGCCCCAGGGGTGGGCAGTGAATGCCCTTTTTGTGATGACAATGAAACTGTTGTACATGCGTTTCATGGATGCTACCGCTTGGTTAATGTTCTGAATGTTTTGTGTGCATCGCTCTGTTTTTAGGATAAGTTGACTGTTCATTAAAGGAACATCACAAGTCAAACAAGGCCAGGTCAAAACCTGGCATACGGTCGGTGCATGGGATCGTCACCCATGTATACTCATACACATTTTAACAATCAACATAACACATATAAGCCATCATCTGATTTTCCACCTTTTTTCCCTGTTTGTGTTTAGGGATGCAGGATAAAGCCTCAAGTGGCCTCAAGGAACCACAGATTTGATCACTTCATAGCTTCTTCTGTCCAACCTATATCTTGCCGCCTGGGTTAGACTTAGTTACATATTGCTGCAAATATGCACATATTTGCAGCGCACACACACACACACACACACACACACACACACACACACACACACACACACACACACACACACACACACACACACACACACACACACACCTCCCACACACACAGCCCCCCCCCCCCCCACACACACACACACACACACCTCCCGCCTGTGAGCAGCTCAGTTCATTTCCAGCTCACTTCTTGTTTACCCAGAGAAAAGGCACAGCACTGACAATGTAACACGATAGCTTTTAACACGCAATCGCTTTTTAAACACATCTTTATTTTAAAAGATTAATGTAGGTGGGCTTTTAGGCTTTTTAGGCTTTTTTTTCAGGGCCTTTTAGCCCAAGCTTCAACAAGAGCAGACATATTTTATCCTGCTTTAAGCTTTAAAAATCAAAAATATACAATTAAAAATACAATACAGTACATAGCTTTTGCAAGACAGAGCCTATTCATCCACCCCCCACAGTCCAGTTAAGTGTGGAAAAGTTTGGACGTGGGGCAAACGTTACACTTCACAACAGATTGTGTAAGTGTCTTGAACTCCATTCCCCACAGGGCATGTAGTCAGTTTCATAAGTGGATCATCGTGGGGGGGGGGGGGGGTTGTCCTAACCCTGTAGTACCAGTGTCTTGAATTCTTGTCTTGAAAAGCATAATTCCCCGCTTTGTTTTGGACCAAGCAATACCCTGAACAAATCATTCATGTTTAAAAGGCACTATACACACTCCTAATACTGACTGGGCCTTCAACAGACCCCTGCTCTCTCTCTCTCTCTCTCTCTCAGGGGAAAGGGGGATTTGAGACTCTGAGTCAGTGGTGGGATGCTGGTAAGGCTCATGTAAGGAACTTTTGCCAGCAATATACTGCTCTGTCCTCGGCAGAGTCCAGGAGGGCGCTCATAAGACTAGAGCACAGTATCAGAGAGGTGGAGGTTGAGTTAGTGGGCTGTAATGCTGGCGGGCTACAGGAGAACTTGTCGGAGCTGCGCAGAGATTTGGGTGTCTTCCTCCTTGACAGGGCCAAAGGTGCGCTCGTGAGAGCTAGGGTCACCATGTTGCGGGAGATGGACGCCCCTAGCTCCTTTTTCTTTGGGCTGGAGAAAAAGATAAGCGAGGAGAAGCAAAAAAATTGAGGGTTTTTTTTCCCCTTTTTTAGCCATATTTAGAGTAATATATCATTTTAAATCAACATTAGGATTATACTGTTGTGATGTCATTATTCAGTATTCTCTTTCATGTCACCACCTGCTCAGCTCTCCTGTCAACATAATTGTAACTAACAAACACAAACTGTTTTAGCCAAATTCATATCAAAATGACACCTACAAACACAGGTACACAACCCAAGCCGTACACAACACACAAAGTCATCATCGATAATAAAAAAAAACATACAGAGGGACATTTATTTATTCCTGATAGGAACGATTGAAAAATAAAATAAAATATATTATGTTGTTTTTAACTTTACACCACCTCTTTTTGTTACTTATTGGGTCATGAAACTGAAACCATGCATATAGCCACCTGCATACCTGACTTCGGGAGCTTGGCAATTGGCATCATGCATGATTAGCCAGTAGCATCCCAACGTGTCACACAGGTAACATTACTTAACTCATTCACCGCCAGTTTAGGACTGCCAATATTTAGCACAGGCCAAAGATTTTCATAATTGTTGGTCATCTTTCAAGACCCACAGTAAATTATCTATTAGCACCAGAGTGATTTGCAATACCTCAAAATGAAGATGTACGTCTCTGGGTTCACCAGGAAAAAAAAAAGTGAGCTTTTAGCATGTTCTGTACTCTACTTATAGCCATTTATATACACCCTGTTTCCCCCCCAAAGGTCTCCCTGAGAAAATAAACAGGAGAAAAGGCAATTTTTGTAAAAGGGCACAATCTCAGGCGGAACTCACTCTCAATTCTTTTATTTTGAACTGTATTGACATCAGACATGTAAATATTATTCGTTAGGACACAAATGACAAAAAAAAAAAATATATATATATATATATACACACATGAAGTGCTTTTTTTTTACATTCAACAATACAGTTTACTCGGTGTGAGTGAGTGTGCAGACAGACAGACAGACAGACAGACAGACAGACAGACAGACAGACAGACAGACACACCGACAGACAGACAGACAGACAGACAGACAGACAGACAGACACACACACACACACACACACACACACACACACACACACACGATCCCCCTTTTAGATTTCTAACCCCACATAGGATAAGCAATAACCACGCCCTGTGGCGCTGGGATTGGCCAGGAGCAACACTGGAGGGCACGCAGCCCAGCGATTTCATGAACCAACTGAATAGCTCTTGAGAAAGGACAGCAGGCTGCTGTGACTGCCGCTTCTGCCTTGTGTGTTTATTTTGTTTTGTTCTGGTCCACCAGTCCTCGTCCATGTCTCCCTGTCATATCCTCCCTGCTATCTGATCGTTCCCGTTTTCCCCTCGGCTATTCAACACGTCCTCACCGCCCTCGCAAACTGATCGATCATTTCCTCATTCCTCCGATGATCAAACACATCTCTTGATTACTTTCTCCCGTTTTCTCCGGGCTGGCACAGAGGAAGGCGACTCCAGCTCGTGCAGCGCGCCGAGCCGCGTTTCAATGGCGTTTCTCCTGTCTGCACAAGGAAGCGTTACCTGTTTTCTGCTTTTCCTCTTGCTCAATTTCAAAACAACAGCTGCGGTATGTGTTTGTTCACGTGTTGTCTTAGATGCTAGGGACATGATACCATGTCAGAGGCTGTGGAAGTGTTTGAACTACGCCCTACAGTAATAAAAACAAAAACACGTCAAACACGTCATTGGCGGGGAGGGCTATTTCTGATAACACGTCAAAGACGTCATTGGCGGTGAATGAGTTAAGAGACAGACTAGACACTTACTTTCTTGGTTGTTGCTAAAAAATCTGTCAGTGTCACTCACTGTCTGTCGTTCACTCGCTCACTGTCTCGCAGCTCGCTCACCTTCAATTATCTCGCCAGGCAGACAGACAGTCATCACTCACCACCATGCTGCTGCTCTCTCGGAATCAAGTTACCGCGGACGCGGCGTCAGATGACTTCCTGCCTGACCTGCCTTTCGTTTAAAAATAAAAGCGATCCCGTGTTTTTCATGCTTTTCCATGCAGATTGTTTTATTTTTTTCTCTGAAATATTAGGGGAGATCCAGACCTCCCCGTGCTCATAGCTAGTTACGGCCATGGTTACTGCCTGTTATGTCCTACAGGGGGAGGATGCTGGTCAAATTTGGTGGCGTCCTCCCTGTGGCATAGGCTGGCTGTGCTCAATCCCCCTGGAGGCCTACTGGCCGAGATCCAGAGGAAGCTGGTGGATTTATTCTGGTCGGGCCATCACTGGTTGAGGGCCGCTGTTCTCTACCTGCCTGTCCAGGAGGGGGGACAAGGTCTGATACATCTGGAGAGCAGAGTGGCGGCTTTTTGGGTTCCAGGCGGCACAGAGACTGCTGTACAGTGCCATGCTGGTGTCTGTTGGGGGGAACTGGTGTGTGCGCTGCTGTGGAAGGCTGGTGGTCTAGGTCTGGACCGCCAGTTATTCCTGATGGAGCAGGACGGTCTGAACACAGCGGGGCTCTCAGGATTCTACACTTCTGTTCTGAGAGCCTGGAGACTGCTGAGGCCTACATGAGGGGGAGGTGTAGAGCTGGGGCCATGGCTGTGGGAGGAGCCTATCTTCCACAACCCTTTGCTGCCACTGGGGTCTACATCAGAGCATGTGAGCGGAGTGGAGCATGGAGCGAGCGGGGGGATTTTGGCTTGAGCGGTGAGCGGGGACCTTACAGGATGATAGAGCAGGGGTTCCCAACCTTTTTTGTGCTGCGGACCGGTAGATAGATGGAAAAAAAAGTCGCGGACCGGTTGTCAATTTTAATAATAAAAATGTTTTGTTTAATAAACATAGGCTATAATATTATAGGCTGTGTGGTAGTTGAAACATTAACACTTTTAAACATCAAGTTGACATTTATTTATGTTTGCAGTTTGTAAAAAAAAATGTTTGTAATTTATTTTTTTTTATTTTTTCTTTTTTGACCGGGCTCGCAGCCCGGTACCAAAGGCGTTGCGGCCCGGTACCGGTCCGCGGCCCGGTGGTTGGGAACCACTGTGAAAGAGGACCAGAGCCCTGTAAAGTTTAGGTGGAGAGTGCTTATACAAGCTTCCTCTCCCCAAAAGGTCTGGTGATCTACAGTGGAGGGTGCTTCATGGCACCCTGGCAACAAATAGGTAAAAACCTGGGTTTTTAGCCCCAGGGGTGGGCAGTGAATGCCCTTTTTGTGATGACAATGAAACTGTTGTACATGCGTTTCATGGATGCTACCGCTTGGTTAATGTTCTGAATGTTTTGTGTGCATCGCTCTGTTTTTAGGATAAGTTGACTGTTCATTAAAGGAACATCACAAGTCAAACAAGGCCAGGTCAAAACCTGGCATACGGTCGGTGCATGGGATCGTCACCCATGTATACTCATACACATTTTAACAATCAACATAACACATATAAGCCATCATCTGATTTTCCACCTTTTTTCCCTGTTTGTGTTTAGGGATGCAGGATAAAGCCTCAAGTGGCCTCAAGGAACCACAGATTTGATCACTTCATAGCTTCTTCTGTCCAACCTATATCTTGCCGCCTGGGTTAGACTTAGTTACATATTGCTGCAAATATGCACATATTTGCAGCGCACACACACACACACACACACACACACACACACACACACACACACACACACACCTCCCACACACACAGCCCCCCCCCCCCCACACACACACACACACACACCTCCCGCCTGTGAGCAGCTCAGTTCATTTCCAGCTCACTTCTTGTTTACCCAGAGAAAAGGCACAGCACTGACAATGTAACACGATAGCTTTTAACACGCAATCGCTTTTTAAACACATCTTTATTTTAAAAGATTAATGTAGGTGGGCTTTTAGGCTTTTTAGGCTTTTTTTTCAGGGCCTTTTAGCCCAAGCTTCAACAAGAGCAGACATATTTTATCCTGCTTTAAGCTTTAAAAATCAAAAATATACAATTAAAAATACAATACAGTACATAGCTTTTGCAAGACAGAGCCTATTCATCCACCCCCCACAGTCCAGTTAAGTGTGGAAAAGTTTGGACGTGGGGCAAACGTTACACTTCACAACAGATTGTGTAAGTGTCTTGAACTCCATTCCCCACAGGGCATGTAGTCAGTTTCATAAGTGGATCATCGTGGGGGGGGGGGGGGGGGGGGGGTTGTCCTAACCCTGTAGTACCAGTGTCTTGAATTCTTGTCTTGAAAAGCATAATTCCCCGCTTTGTTTTGGACCAAGCGATACCCTGAACAAATCATTCATGTTTAAAAGGCACTATACACACTCCTAATACTGACTGGGCCTTCAACAGACCCCTGCTCTCTCTCTCTCTCTCTCTCTCAGGAGAAAGGGGGATTTGAGACTCTGAGTCAGTGGTGGGATGCTGGTAAGGCTCATGTAAGGAACTTTTGCCAGCAATATACTGCTCTGTCCTCGGCAGAGTCCAGGAGGGCGCTCATAAGACTAGAGCACAGTATCAGAGAGGTGGAGGTTGAGTTAGTGGGCAGTAATGCTGGCGGGCTACAGGAGAACTTGTCGGAGCTGCGCAGAGATTTGGGTGTCTTCCTCCTTGACAGGGCCAAAGGTGCGCTCGTGAGAGCTAGGGTCACCATGTTGCGGGAGATGGACGCCCCTAGCTCCTTTTTCTTTGGGCTGGAGAAAAAGATAAGCGAGGAGAAGCAAATGTGCTGTCTGCGCCTGCCTAAGGGTCATGTGACATGTGTGGTTGGGGAAATGCGAGATGAGGCCGTGCGTTTTTATTCCGAACTGTATGGTGCGGATTTATGTGATTCTGTATGTATGTACTGATGTGTTGTTGGAGGACCTCCCTCAATTCTCACCTTCACAAAGGACTGATTTGGATGCTCCGCTTAGCTTTGCTGAACTGACTAAGGCAGTTGCCCAAATGGCTCCGGGCCACGCCCCGGGTGCTGATGGCTTGCCTGTGGATTTTTACAAGGCTTTCTGGGACATTATCGGCCAGGACTTTTACAGCGCGGTGTGTGAATGCGTTCGGGCTGGGGAGCTGCCGCTGAGCTGCCAACGTGCAGTTCTGGCTCTCCTGCCCAAGAAGGGGGACTTGTGCACTCTAAAAAACTGGAGGCCTGTGGCACTGCTCACCGTGGACTATCAGGTGGTTCGCCAAATGCCTCGCTAACAGACTGAACTTGGTGGTACACCAGGATCAATCGTACGGTGTCCCTGGGCGCTCGATGTCGGACAATCTGTGCCTAATAAGGGACATGCTGGATTTATCTCAGCATTGCCACCTGGACTTTGGGCTTATCTCCCTAGACCAGGAGAAAGCTTTTGACAGAGTTGACCATGGGTATCTGTTTAAAGTGCTGCCAAGTTTTGGTTTTGGGCCACATATCTGTGCAATGGTAAAAATGCTGTATAACAATGTTTCATGTCTTGTTAAGGTGGGTGGGGGCCTCAGCAGGCCAGTGCAGGTAGGTAGGGTTTTAGCCTGCTGGTCTGTCTCTCGGCCTATGCTGACGAGCTGACTGTGCTGGTCAGGGATGGGCGGGACACTAGCGCAGTGGAGGACTGCCTCCGTACTTATCAGAGGGCTTCTCCTGCCAGGGTTAACTGGGGTAAAAGTGAGGCTCTGCAGTGTGGGCGGTGGGAGGGGGGGGCGCCTCCACCACCACCTGGGGACCTGCAGTGGGGTCACACAGGTGTGAAACTGTTGGGGGTGTACCTGGGCTCGGAGGGGTATGTAGCACAGAACTGGGAGGGGAGCCTACAGGCTGACTCGATGCCAGACTTTATAAGTGGAAGTGGTTACTGCCTGTTATGTCCTACAGGGGGAGGGTGCTGGTCAAATTTGGTGGCGTCCTCCCTGTGGCATAGGCTGGCTGTGCTCAATCCCCCTGGAGGCCTACTGGCCGAGATCCAGAGGAAGCTGGTGGATTTATTCTGGTCGGGCCATCACTGGCTGAGGGCCGCTGTTCTCTACCTGCCTGTCCAGGCGGGGGGACAAGGGCTGATACATCTGGAGAGCAGAGTGGCAGCTTTTCAGCTCCAGGCGGCACAGAGACTGCTGTACCATGCTGGTGTCTGTTGGGGGGAACCGGCGTGTGCGCTGCTGCGGAAGGCTGGTGGTCTAGGTCTGGACCGCCAGTTATTCCTGATGGAGCAGGACGGTCTGAACACAGCGGGGCTCTCAGGATTCTACACTTCTGTTCTGAGAGCCTGGAGACTGCTGAGGCCTACATGAGGGGGAGGTGTAGGGCTGGGGCCATGGCTGTGGGAGGAGCCTATCTTCCACAACCCTTTGCTGCCACTGGGGTCCACATCAGAGCATGTGAGCGGAGTGGAGCATGGAGCGAGCGGGGGGATTTTGGCTTGAGCGGTGAGCGGGGACCTTACAGGATGATAGAGCAGGGGTTCCCAACCTTTTTTGTGCCGCGGACCGGTAGATAGATGGAAAAAAAAGTTGCGGACCGGTTGTCAATTTTAATAATAAAAATGTTTTGTTTAATAAACATAGGCTATAATATTATAGGCTGTGTGGTAGTTGAAACATTAACACTTTTAAACATCAAGTTGACATTTATTTATGTTTGCAGTTTGTAAAAAAAAAAGTTTGTAATTTCTTTTTTTTTCTTTTTTGACCGGGCTCGCAGCCCGGTACCAAAGGCGTTGCGGCCCGGTACCGGTCCACGGCCCGGTGGTTGGGAACCACTGTGAAAGAGGACCAGAGCCCTGTAAAGTTTAGGTGGAGAGTGCTTATACAAGCTTCCTCTCCCCAAAAGGTCTGGTGATCTACAGTGGAGGGTGCTTCATGGCACCCTGGCAACAAATAGGTAAAAACCTGGGTTTTTAGCCACAGGGGTCGGCAGTGAATGCCCTTTTTGTGATGACAATGAAACTGTTGTACATGCGTTTCATGGATGCCACCGCTTGGTTAATGTTCTGAATGTTTTGTGTGCATCGCTCTGTTTTTAGGATAAGTTGACTGTTCATTAAAGGAACATCACAAGTCAAACAAGGCCAGGTCGAAACCTGGCATACGGCCGGTGCATGGGATCGTCACCCATGTATACTCATACACATTTTAACAATCAACATAACACATATAAGCCATCATCTGATTTTCCACCTTTTTTCCCTGTTTGTGTTTAGGGATGCAGGATAAAGTTTTTTTTTTTTTTTTTTTTTTAATAAATGCTGCAGCTGCACACTTACTGTTTAAACTTGAATTATAATTGTTGTTTTTCTTTGTTCTTTGATTTGAATTCATGGCTTTTTGGCACCTAACCTATATGTAACCTTTTAAGGTTGAGATAATTGTATTATGATTATATGGTCCAAATATTTCAGTAAAGCACTTGAAACACTTGAAATATTCTTGCTTGGGTGGTATCATTCTACTTGAAATGATGGTAAAATGTATTATTTTTAGTAAAATAACATGTCACGTGTGCAATGCAATATTTGTAATGGAATCATTATGGGACACGGCTAAGAGCCAAACTTAGCCATAGTTCCATAATGATTGCATTGCACACGTGCTACACTATGCTAGCTAACGCTGTGCCAGGTATTAGCCGTGTCCCATAAAGATTCCATTACAAAACACGTTAACGTTAAAGGGATAGTTCGGTTTGTTTGAAGTGGGGTCCTATCAGCTAGTGAGATACACTAACTTAATTAGGTACAGTGTTCAGGAGTGAGTGCGCATTGTGGAACGAGACCGCGCACTCAGCGCAGCAGCCAAACCAGCCTTTTCTCTGTAAGTACGGGGGGTCAACAACTAAAACGTAATTTAGCCACCTAAAACAACGCCCACCTAAACAAATCGACATCCGTGTACATGCACGCTCTATTTTGACAATTTTCAGCGCTTTACTTTTCCGCAAAACAGCAGTTTCATTCGGCACTGCTTTTTCTCCCAACCGTACAACTACCGTATTCCTCCTCTAAAAGCCAGCACAGAGCACAGAGCCGCGGTTTACAAAACAGGAAGGCTTAGAAGAGAGATAAAACACTGACTTACTTTAGAGACAACAATTCACCCGGCCTCTCTGGTCTGGGACGTTTTCCACAATTTATCCTGGGAATGGTGAAAAAGGTCTGCAGCCAGGGCACCCCTGCATTTAGGCAGCAGGCGCATCTCTCTGCCTGTTCACTCTCTGCAAAAGTTCCTCTTCTGTATTCTCTCTGGTTCATAATTGTATCCTCTTGTCACCAAGGTGAATGGCATATCATCCTCGCTATCAAAAGCACTCATATTTTCGTTCGTGTATTCTATTTGTTGTCTTCACTAACAAGCTGGGAGAAATAACACAAACAGCTGATCTGCAGAGTAATCCAGCACCGCGGCTCTGTGCAGGCTTTAGCGGAGGAATACGGTAGTTGTACGGTTGGGAGAAAAAGCAGTGCCGAATGAAACTGCTGTTTTGCGGAAAAGTAAAGCGCTGAAAATTGTCTAAATAGAGCGTGCATGTACAGGGATATCGATTTGTTTAGGTGGGCGTTGTTTTAGGTGGCTAAATTACGTTTTTTTGTTTAGTTGTTGACCCCCAGGACTTAGAGAGAAAAAGCTGGTGATGCTGCTGCTCTGGGTGCCGGATCTCGTTCGACGCTGCGCCCAGCTTCAAGAACACTGTACCTAATTAAGTTAGTGTATCTGACTAGCTGATAGGACCCCACTTCAACCAAACCGAACTATCCCTTTAACGTTAGCCAAACATTTTTTTTGTTACACAATGCATTGCAGCTATCTCAAAAACTAATGTGACAGGATAAGGTCCATTTGATATGTTGTTCAACGTGTTATTTTACACCGTTTGAAGAATTAACCCACCTTGAATTCTTTGAACAGGTCTGGGTGCCTGTCTTTCAGGTGCTTGGCGAGATTGGATGTGTTACCCTTGCCATAAAAAGTTGAATGTAGGCTAAGTAAGCAGCAGAAGCACTATTGTTTTTGTTTTAAATACTTGAGGGCTACATGCCACTGGTGTTGCACTGTCTGCACTCACTGCCATACAGAGTTGAATGTAAGAAGTAAGCAGAAGCACAGAAGCACATTGTTTTGTTTTAAAGTTGAAGGCTACATGCCATTTGTTCATTGGAAATGGTTGCATACTTTAATAAAGGAGATCTCACCGCTGTTTACATGCTTTTCCGATCGGCTAACACGCTAGTTATAGCCTACTTAGCTCAGCTGTTAGCTACTTATCTTAGCTCTCTGCCTTGCGGTAAGACGTTCATTTTTTTTTATTTTTTTTTCCCCCCCGATTTTTTATCCCATTTTTATCCCCCATTAGTGCTAATTTTATATTTATCCTGGTTGCTACTTCATCCTCTGTCGATCAGGGAGAGCCGAGACTGATTCCATGCCTCCTCCGAGACATGGGCAGTCAGTCAGCCACTTCTTTTCACCTGACAGGGGAAGCTTCACCGGTAGGACATAGCACGTGGGAGGATCACGCTATTCCAACCAGTTCCCCTCCCCCTGAGCAGGCGCCCTTAACAATGAGAGGAGGAACCACACTAGCAACCAGGACAATGCATGTTTTTGTGAAGGGGGTTCCTATATGAAGGAAACCCCCCGGGAGGCACGGGGAGAACATGCAAACTCCACACAGAAAGGCCGTTTTTGCCGACCCCCACCCGGGCGATGGGGGCGGCACTCGAGGACATACGGACGGGCACGCATTCCTTCAGCGCTCACCTCGTCCCCAGGTGGGAATCGAACCCACGACCTTCGAGCTGTGAGGCGATAGTGCTTACCACTACACCACCGTACCTCCGAGGTAAGACGTTCATGTTCCTTACGCATGAGACACACATTTCCCAGTGTCTCTGGACATCAACAGTAGCGGGAGACGTCTCCCCTTCCAGCAAATATGTTATGTTACGCGTAAGGAACATGAGCGGTAAGACGTTCATGTTCCTTACGCATAACATAACATATTTGCTGGAAGGGGAGACGTCTCCCGCTACTGTTGATGTCCAGAGACACTGGGAAATGTGTGTTTGTTTATTTGTTGCGTCGCGTGTAACGTTAACATGGGCGCGGACCCTCTGCGGCCGTGAGCGACTCTGTCAAGCTGAACAAGATCAGATCAGGGCAGACAGGAAGTCTGAAACCGGACATTCGTCAAATAAAACAAATTTCAAAGTAAAAGCCCATCTTGATGAAAGGGTGCCAGGAGTCGTGTATGCAGCGATTGGGACACACATGCTCCCATAGGCCAGTGCAAGCACCGGCCTAAAAAGTATCTCTCTCTCATTGCTCAGTCTCTCTCCCTGCTTTTCTTATCTCCTCTCCCTCATCCCTCTATCCTAAGACACTATAAAGGGCCTGTCACCAGCACTGTTTTCGTTCTTTCTTTTTTAGTCTCCTCCGTTTGTTTTCCAAAATAAATGGCTCATTGTGTCCCAGGGGTGTGTGTGTGTGTGTGTGTGTGTGTGTGTGTGTGTGTGTGTGTGTGTGTGTGTGTGTGTGTGTGTGTGTGTGTGTGTGTGTGTTTGTGTCATGATCATTTTGTCATAATCTGGAGTTAGTGAGGTACAGTAAGACACCATGCTGTGTCTGATGAATACTGAATGTAACTCCTCCAGTGCCAAGGGGAATCTAGTATGTCTATGCATCATGGTAACAACTGTTGGCCAGCATTTCACTGGACTCAGGAGAAGGACTTCCTGTAATGACTACTTCAAATAAATATGTCACTTTTTGTTGCTCCATATACAGACTTACATTGATGGTAAATAAACCATGGCAAAAATCTAATAAAAAACAACACTAGAAAAGGGAACAATGAACAGCATTTTAGTTATATGATTGGGTCCTGAGTCTCAACCTGTAAAAGCTGGAAAGACAAAATCAGAATCAGAATCAGAATCAGAAAGACTTTAATGATCCCCGGGGGCCGAGGTGTAGTGCTATCTAGAGAAGTGGGGGAACGCACCTATATGGGGAACACCTGCACACGCACAGGTCCCAACAAAGCCCCCCTCCCCCCCCCCCCCCCCCCCCCCGCGCACGCACACACGAGCAAACTCACGGATTCCTCAAGTGCTGCAAACCACTGTCACTGACACACGACTTAACTTATTGTGTCCTCTATAAACACTGACTGCAGAAGTAGCCCGTGACATTTGCAGCTCTGAAACTAAAAGACGTAGGCTATATGGGCAGAGCAGAGCAGACTCAGCAGTCAGTTATCAACACAAACAGCTAAACAATCTCTCAACCAGCGATCACACAAGTTGCACAAGGAATTGATCATCATTTGGCACGGCGGCCGGCATTTTTAGAATTTTGTGGTGAATTAATTTTACTCCCACTACATTTCCACAGAATTTTGTGGTGAATTAATTTTACTCCCACTACATTTCCACAGAATTTTCTAATTCTAAAAATGCCGGCCGCCGTGCCAAATGATGATCAATGCCTTGTGCAACTTGTGTGATTTTCTGGATGCAAATTGCAGTGGGGTTAAGGTGGAATGTTTCCTTTTCCTTCAAGCCACGAGTTGATGCTGTGTGAATCATTCAGCCCACCTTAAATATAGTTAAGGTGGAATGTTTCCTTCTTTCTACAAGCCGTGAATTGGCTCGACATGCACACACACACTGACACACACAAAACACCCGTTGGAGAAGTATGGGAACGCCGTTCCCCCGCGTTCTACCAGCACTACACCTATGCCCAGGGGGAAATTGGGACATGTTACAGTAGCTCGCTCACAGAACACACATAGCATAAAATAAACAGTAGTAAATGCGATAGTAAGCAAAATAAGCAGAATAAGAACACAACATAGCATATAGAATAAACAGTAGTAAATGCGATAGAAGCAAAAATAAGTAGAACACATCTAAAGTAAGCAAAATAAGTAGAGTAAGTATATACATTACATGCCAATTATCTTTATTGCACACTGGACTTATTAAGTCGGATTGCCCTATACGTTACACGTGGAAAAGCCTCTGCGGCCGTGAGCGACTCTGTCAAGCTGAACAAGATCAGATCAGGGCAGACAGGAAGTCTGAAACCGGACATTCGTCAAATAAAACAAATTTCAAAGTAAAAGCCCATCTTGATGAAAGGGTGCCAGGAGTCGTGTATGCAGCGATTGGGACACACATGCTCCCATAGGCCGGGGCAAGCACCGGCCTAAAAAGTATCTCTCTCTCATTGCTCAGTCTCTCTCCCTGCTTTTCTTCTCTCCTCTCCCTCATCCCTCTATCCTAAGACACTATAAAGGGCCTGTCACCAGCACTGTTTTCGTTCTTTCTTTTTTAGTCTCCTCCGTTTGTTTTCCAAAATAAATGGCTCATTGTGTCGCAGGGCTGTGTGTGTGTGTGTGTGTGTGTGTGTGTGTGTGTGTGTGTGTGTGTGTGTGTGTGTGTGTGTGTGTGTGTCATGATCATTTTGTCATAATCTGGAGTTAGTGAGGTACAGTAAGACACCATGCTGTGTCTGATGAATACTGAATGTAATCTAGTATGTGTATGCATCATGGTAACAACTGTTGGCCAGCATTTCACTGGACTCAGGAGAAGGACTTCCTGTAATGACTACTTCAAATAAATATGTCACTTTTTGTTGCTTCATATACAGACTTACATTGATGGTAAATAAACCATGGCAAAAATCTAATAAAAAACAACACTAGAAAAGGGAACAATGAACAGCATTTTATTTATATGATTGGGTCCTGAGTCTCAACCTGTAAAAGCTGGAAAGACAAAATCAGAATCACAATCACAATCAGAAAGACTTTAATGATCCCCGGGGGCCGAGGTGTAGTGCTATCTAGAGAAGTGGGGGAACGCACCTATATGGGGAACACCTGCACACGCACAGGTCCCAACAAAGCCCCCCCCCCCCCCCCCCGCGCGCACGCACACAAGGCATTGATCATCATTTGGCACGGCGGCCGGCATTTTTAGAATTTTGTGGTGAATTAATTTTACTCCCACTACATTTCCACAGAATTTTGTGGTGAATTAATTCACCACAAAATTCTAAAAATGCCGGCCGCCGTGCCAAATGATGATCAATGCCTTGTGCAACTTGTGTGATTTTCTGGATGCAAATTGCAATGGGGTGATTAACGCTAACTTTTGATTCAACCGCGTTGAAAAGAAACACGCTTTTAACAGTTTCTTCATGCTTGTAAACGTACCTTTTTAACAGCTTGTCCAAAAAATGAAAGGATGTTTGGCTGCCTTTTTCATCTTTACTTGTTAAAGTGAGGTAGGCTACTGGGGGGGGAAAAAAATATTTTGATGCTGAAAAAGCCAGTGTTTCAGTATAGCTTTTATTAAACTGAGGTTTCCCCCGCGCTGTAGCTAGTTAAGGTGGAATGTTTCCTTTTCCTTCAAGCCATGAGTTGATGCTGTGTGAATCATTCAGCCCACCTTAAATATAGTTAAGGTGGAATGTTTCCTTCTTTCTTCAAGCCGCGAATTGGCTCGACATGCACACACACACTGACACACACAAAACACCCGTTGGAGAAGTATGGGAACGCTGTTCCCCCGCGTTCTACCGGTACTACACCTATGCCCGGGGGGAAATTGCGACAAGTTACAGTAGCTCGCTCACAGAACACACATAGCATAAAATAAACAGTAGTAAATGCGATAGTAAGCAAAATAAGCAGAATAAGAACACAACATAGCATATAGAATAAACAGTAGTAAATGCGATAGAAGCAAAAATAAGTAGAATACATCTAAAGTAAGCAAAATAAGTACAGTATGTATACATTACGTGCCAATTATCTTTATTGCACACTGGACTTATATTAAGTCGGATTGCCCTATACGTTACACGTGGCTCAGCCAGGCACAGCTAACCTATCGCTGTGTGTATCGCAGGGAGACTGAGCGTCTCCGAGGTGCTCTTTTAAGAGAGAGGTGTGCAGAGGTGTGCAGCGGCCACTGAAGCAGTAGCCGCTGTGTGAAAGCTGTCTACTGACTAGGGATGTCACAATATATCGTCCCACAATATATCGCGATATCAAAACGTGACAATATGTATCGTTGAGATGAAATCTCATATCGTGAGAAAAATAAGCTGAACATGGTGGCACTGATCTGCATCTGATTGCATGCTTGAACAGACGAGGGACGTTACAGACACGGAGGATGAAAATGGTGAAATTACTCAAATTAGCGTGGAGGATGCCTCCTCAACTTACAAATCGATGGCAAAAAAATATTGTTAAAATATCGTATCGTATCGTTATCGTGAACCCAATATCGTGTATCGTATCGTATCGTGAACTGAGTGTATCGTGACACCCCTACTACTGACCTCTCTCCCTTGTTCATCTCTTTGCTGGTCTTTTATCTTCTGCAGCTGATCCTGCAGGCCTCTGATCTTTGCCTTCTTCTCGTTCAAAACCTGATTCCACAGCTGAAGCACTTGCATTTCAATATGGTTTGAATTCATTGTATTGAAACAACAATATATAATGTTGATATTTACCGTACAGAAAGATGCAAAACAGCTCATGATTACAGCACTAGTATTTGCCTGTTACTGTAAATAATGTCAGCTCATAATAGCCTAATATTATTTTCCGATTACTTAAATGACTGCTAATAATGCTTTATTATGGTAAAATACATATTGAGTAAAACACATATTTATATCTATATATAGCCAGAGATTCACATGGGGTCTTTCTTTAAAAGCATGTTTTGAATATTACAAGGTTCAGTTAGACACTGAAACTACCTATTTAAAATAAAAGCAACTCTAAAGAAACTAAAGCTGTCATATATCAAATGTCATAACAAGTCATAACAATATGTTTATTTTAAGAATATACCAATGCATCAAGATGTGTGTTTATAAAATGCTTATACACATAATTATGCATTAGACACATATTGAAAGTATTTCATCAAATTGTGCTTTCCATGCCTTTATGCAATTTGGCTTGATTCTTTCTTTAACTGTAACAAAGGAGAGGAGGAGGCAGTGGGCAGAGTTACTACAACTGCTCTCCACTCAACGTACCTGTGTGTGTGTGTGTGTGTGTGTGTGTGTGTGTGTGTGTGTGTGTGTGTGTGTGTGTGTGTGTGTGTGTATGTGTGTGTGTGTGTGTGTGTGTGTGTGTGTGTGTGTGTGTGTGTGTGTGTGTGTGTGGCACAAAGGAGATACTGAGTCATTCAGAGAAAGAGAGGCAGTGGGGAGGAGGGCAGGAAGCAGACCCTGAAGAGAAAACAATGAAGCACGCTCACATATGGCTCATTTCCACCACATATAACAGCACAGTACAGCTCTACTTGACCTGGTCTTACTCGTATCTACTTGATATAGACTCTTTTTCCATAGCAAGTTTACTCGTCTCCGCCCACACCTGGTCGTCATAGCGACCACATATCTGCCCTCCGCCTATAGCCGAAGTAGGCTATAACGTATAACGGTAAAATTAAATCCATACACGGAACTTTTCAACTGTTTATGAAATGCTGGTGCCTCTAAATGACCTACAGTGTACATGGGCAAATCATACAATCGGCCAGGAGAATGGATATCACTTTGTTGTTACTCAAACTCACATGCATGCGCTGCGCGGGAGACGGGAGTTCAAGATTCAAGATTTTTATTGTCACTCTGTAGTACAAGTATCACGTGTGAAATTCTTGTGCTGTAGGCTCTGTTACAACATAGTGCAAATAACATTATAACAGTGCAAAAACAGGGCATATAGATGCAGTAAAACAAGAGAACAACAAGCAATAACAGTAAACTTTTCATTTTCTTTTCTAGCGTAGACACCTTAAAAACATGATTAAACATTCTGTTTGCACAGGTGCAATAACATAGGCATAATTAGCATATGTAATGGTAGCAGCTGCTACATGATTGTTTATTTGTGTGTGTTAAGGAGTCTCGTGGCCTGCGGGAAGAAACTGTCCCTCAGGCGATTTGTTCGTGCTTTTGGGACCCTGTATCTCCTCCCTGAGGGTAACAGGGAGAACAGGCTGTTGTGGGGATGGTTTGTGTCTTTGATGATCTTCAGGGACCTCCTGAGGCACCGCTGATTGTACAGTTCCTGCAGTTCTGGTAGCTCACATCCTGTTACGTGCTGGGCCGCGCGCCTCACTCTTCTTAGCGCCCTGCGGTCCATGGTGGTACAGTTCCCGTACCAGGTGGTGAAGCAGCCAGTCAGCAGGCTTTCAATGGTGCCTCTGTAGAAGTCCCTGAGGATTTTTGGCCTTAGCCCAAATTTCTTCAGGCGTCTGAGTCCGTGTAGTCGCTGTTGGGCCTTTTTGACAACAGTGGCGGTGTGGCTGGCCCATGTCAGGTCCTGGTGGATGTTGACTCCCAGGTACTTGAAGCTGTCCACCTTTTCCACCACTGTGCCATTGATGGTGATTGGGGTGTGTGCGCCCCCCCCCCCCCCCCCCCCCCCCCCCTCCTGTAGTCTACAATGATCTCCTTGGTCTTGGAGACATTTAGAGAGAGGTGGTTGTCCTGGCACCATTGTTCCACGGCCTCCACCTCCTTTCTGTAGGCCGTCTCGTCACTCCTGGAGATCAGCCCCACGACCGCTGTGTCGTCTGCAAACTCCACGATGGTGTTCGAGGTTTGAGTCGCCACGCAGTAGTAGTTAGTTAGTATACTTACCCCACCAGCCTTTGTCGAAAACGCCAAAATTGAGGTGGGCGTGTTTAGGGCACCTACGTCATCAAAAGGGGCGTGGCTTCTTTTTTGTGAAAAGTCATTTTTTCACTAGTTCCTCAAAGGGCACCTCTGTATTTCAGATGTCATATTTGATTCGTTTTTCTCTGAGGAGGGTAAAGTGTTTGGCATAGGTAATTTAATTGTGATATTTACAATAATGCACGATGTATGCAACAGACATAACATAGATTTGGTTTTGGATTATTTGTGCGATAGACATTTACGTGTCTGTATGGCTTATTTGAGATTGATTGATGAGAAAATAATGTTTACAATGTCTATGGAATAAAAAAAACATTTTAGATAAAAAACGTTTGTTTGTCGGTGTTATAGTCTCGGCATGATATATAGGTGTATACTACACTTTCCAAACGTTAACACACATCAAACACAGCAACTCTTTCTCACTACACTTTCCAAACATTAACACACGCCAAACACAACTCTTTCTCACTACACTTTCCAAACATTAACACACGCCAAACACAACTCTTTCTCACTACACTTTCCAAACATTAACACATGTCAAACACAACAACTCTTTCTCACTACACTTTCCAAACGTTAACACACATCAAACACAACAACTCTTTCTCACTACACTTTTCAAACATTAACACATGTCAAACACAACAACTCTTTCTCACTACACTTTTCAAACGTTAACACGTGTCAAACACAACAACTCTTTCTCACTACACTTTCCAAACGTTAACACGCGTCAAACACAACAACTCTTTCAAACATTAACACACGCCAAACACAACTCTTTCTCACTACACTTTCCAAACATTAACACACATCAAACACAACAACTCTTTCTCACTACACTTTCCAAACATTAACACACATCAAACACAACAACTCTTTCCCACTACACTTTCCAAACATTAACACACGTCAAACACAGCAAC
Source organism: Poromitra crassiceps (assembly GCF_964638095.1). Taxonomy (NCBI): domain Eukaryota; kingdom Metazoa; phylum Chordata; class Actinopteri; order Beryciformes; family Melamphaidae; genus Poromitra; species Poromitra crassiceps. The sequence goes on along the minus strand of NC_139628.1, from coordinate 20,408,263 downwards.
TCTTTCTCACTACACTTTCCAAACGTTAACACACATCAAACACAACAACTCTTTCTCACTACACTTTTCAAACATTAACACATGTCAAACACAACAACTCTTTCTCACTACACTTTCCAAACATTAACACACGTCAAACACAACTCTTTCTCACTACACTTTTCAAACATTAACACATGTCAAACACAACAACTCTTTCTCACTACACTTTCCAAACGTTAACACACATCAAACACAACAACTCTTTCTCACTACACTTTTCAAACGTTAACATGCGTCAAACACAACAACTCTTTCTCACTACACTTTCCAAACATTAACACACGTCAAACACAACTCTTTCTCACTACACTTTCCAAACATTAACACATGTCAAACACAACAACTCTTTCTCACTACACTTTCCAAACATTAACACACGTCAAACACAACAACTCTTTCCCACTACACTTTCCAAACATTAACACACGTCAAACACAACTCTTTCTCACTACACTTTCCAAACATTAACACACGTCAAACACAACAACTCTTTCTCACTACACAATCCAAACATTAACACACGTCAAACACAACAACTCTTTCTCACTACACTTTCCAAACATTAACACACGTCAAACACAACAACTCTTTCTCACTACACTTTCCAAACATTAACACATGTCAAACACAACAACTCTTTCTCACTACACTTTCCAAACGTTAACACACATCAAACACAGCAACTCTTTCTCACTACACTTTCCAAACATTAACACATGTCAAACACAACAACTCTTTCTCACTACACTTTCCAAACGTTAACACACGTCAAACACAACAACTCTTTCTCACTACACTTTCCAAACATTAACACACATCAAACACAACAACTCTTTCTCACTACACTTTCCAAACATTAACACATGTCAAACACAACAACTCTTTCTCACTACACTTTCCAAACGTTAACACACATCAAACACAACAACTCTTTCTCACTACACTTTCCAAACATTAACACATGTCAAACACAACAACTCTTTCTCACTACACTTTCCAAACGTTAACACACATCAAACACAACAACTCTTTCTCACTACACTTTTCAAACGGTAACACGCGTCAAACACAACAACTCTTTCTCACTACACTTTCCAAACATTAACACATGTCAAACACAACAACTCTTTCTCACTACACTTTCCAAACGTTAACACACATCAAACACAACAACTCTTTCCCACTACACTTTCCAAATGTTAACACACGTCAAACACAGCAGCTCTTTCTCACTACACTTTCCAAACATTAACACATGTCAAACACAACAACTCTTTCTCACTACACTTTCCAAACGTTAACACACGTCAAACACAACAACTCTTTCCCACTACACTTTCCAAACATTAACACACGTCAAACACAACTCTTTCTCACTACACTTTCCAAACATTAACACACGTCAAACACAACAACTCTTTCTCACTACACTTTCCAAACATTAACACATGTCAAACACAACAACTCTTTCTCACTACACTTTCCAAACGTTAACACGCGTCAAACACAACAACTCTTTCAAACATTAACACACGTCAAACACAACAACTCTTTCTTACTACACTTTCCAAACATGAACACACATCAAACACAGCAACTCTTTCTCACTACACTTTCCAAACATTAACACATGTCAAACACTTCAATCAGGAGAGGCCAGTTGGTAGGATTAGACAAACTTTATTTAGCAATCGGCATGCATGGCAAATGCTTTGGCGCTTGACTCCATTGGCCAGTGGCGCTGCTCTTGAGGCAAGAGGAGGGCACCTGCATAGGCTAGGAGATCCCCCCCCCCCCCCGTGGGGGATCAGGAGTCAAGACTCGTTGGTGGCGGACTGGGGAGGTGGGTGGGGCAAAACAACGCTTCGGAGGCCGGCTTCAAGGGAGATGGACTGCCGTGAAGCTGCTGCTGCTATGGTCGGCCAGAGAGAGAGAGGTGACGTAGAACCCTTGCTATATATGTGAGGATTAACTGACGTCATATTTGACGTCATAGCAGACGTCCACGTTATGCTAGAACTTGACTGTCGTCAGGGGATGATCGGATTATGCGTGAGTGGCCTTCTGCTTGAACTATGGTCTAGAGACCTCACTTCAATCAGGAGAGGCCAGTTGGTAGGATTAGACAAACTTTATTTAGCAATCGGCATGCATGGCAAATGCTTTGGCGCTTGACTCCATTGGCCAGTGGCGCTGCTCTTGAGGCAAGAGGAGGGCACCTGCATAGGCTAGGAGATCCCCCAAAAGGAAGATCTGATTACCGGCGGTTAATTGAGATCTGCAGGTGCCGGTAGTTGATTGTGCTTTTCTGGCCTTCGACCTTTTTGCGACTTACAGCTATTTGCGGCTGGCGCTCCCAGCTCGGTCGGGCCTTGATATTGGTACATTAGTGGTTAACTTGGCGCTTCCCGGCTTGGCCTACTTGGCTGCCTTGGCACCTCGCGATTGTGCTTTTCCGGCCTTCGACCTTTTGGCGACTTACAGCTCTTTGCGGCAGGCACTCTCAACCTTTTGGCGACTTACAGCTCTTTGCGGCAGGCACTCTCGACCTTTTGGCGACTTACAGCTCTTTGCGGCAGGCACTCTCGACCTTTTGGCGACTTACAGCTCTTTGCGGCAGGCACTCTCGACTTTTGGCGCCTTACAGCTCTTTGCGGCAGGCACTCTCGACTTTTGGCGACTTACAGCTCTTTGCGGCAGGCACTCTCGACCTTTTGGCGACTTACGACTCTTTGCGGCAGGCACTCTCGACATTGGCGGCTTACGGCTCTTTGCGGCTGGCACTCTCGACTCGGTCGGGCCTTCGATCTTGGTACGTTAAAGTTTAGCTTGGCGCTTCCCGGCTTGGCCTACTTGGCTGCCTTGGCGCAATCGATTCCGGCCTTCGACCTTTTTTGGCGACTTACGGCTATTTGCGGCTGGCACTCTCGACTCGGTCGGGCCTTCGATCTTGGTACGTTAAAGTTTAGCTTGGCGCTTCCCGGCTTGGCCTACTTGGCTGCCTTGGCGCAATCGATTCCGGCCTTCGACCTTTTTGGCGACTTACAGCTATTTGCGGCTGGCACTCTCGACTCGGTCGGGCCTTCGATCTTGGTACGTTAAAGTTTAGCTTGGCGCTACCCGGCTTGGCCTACTTGGCTGCCTTGGCGCGATCCGACTCTCTCTTTCCTATCCCCCCCCAAAAATGAGCCGGGGAATTTACTGCGCCTTACTGGGCGCCATGCTTACGGGGAGCCACCACCAACGAGACATTTTTTAAAGTCCGGGACACTGTTCGTTGCCATGCTCGCCGATTGAGGGAGGAGGGTTCTTTGGGCCGCCAGTATGGCCGCCTGCTCCGGGCGGATGTGGCTGGGGAATGCCGATGAGGACCAGCGGCCCATTTGCTGGAGGGAGGCGGAGGACACTCCTTGGTCGGCGGCCGAGGTGGCCGCTCCGATCCTGAAGGAGTGGCTGGAGTAGTTCTTCGTCGGGAGGTTGCATTGCTGGAGCGTCTGCTTGAGGTGCAGGGTGAACCGGGATCTTGTCATGTGGTGACGAGGTGCGATGAGGAACAGGGGAGCCGAGGGGCCGGTCCGGGGCGGTGACGGCCGGTGATGATGTCATCAGATAGCAACCATCCCCCGTATTGTTTATGGTTAAGAAGGGGCAAAGCCGTCTCTACTTTCTGAGACAGCTGAGGTCCTTCAAAGTCTGCCGGACCATGCTGAGGATGTTCTATGAGTCGGTAGTGGCTAGTGCCTTCCTGTATGCTATTGTGTGCTGGGGCAGCAGGCTGAAGGCAGCGGATGCCAACGACTCAACAACTGATCCGTAAGGCCAGGGACATTGTGGGGCTGGATCTGGGCTCTCTGACTGCGGTGTCAGAGAAGAGAACGTTGTCCAGGCTACGTTCCGTGATTTCTACCCCACATAGGATAAGCAATAACCACGCCCTGTGGCGCTGGGATTGGCCAGGAGCATTGAAGCTTGGGACTAAAGCACCTGGGTTTTTTTGTTTTTTTTTTGTTTAATCTTTTAAAATAAAGATGTTTAAAAACTATGGCTTGTTACATTTTCAGTGCTGTACCTTTTCTCTGGGTAAGAATTGAGCTTGAAATTAACGATATGATACGTTATATTATATGAGCTATGAACGTGAACACGACACGCCGTTTATGTTATTGCATGTTTTTTGTAGATTGTGTACGTTGTGTAGATTACAATTATTATACTTATTATTATTATTATTACTATGCTAAGGAAGGTAGGTGACCACAATTCATTTCAATGTCCGCTCTCAATGTCCGCGCTCGAAATCGCTGTCCGTTCTCAAGAGCCATTCAGTTGGCTCATGAAATCGCTGGGCTGCGTGCCCTCCAGTGTTGCTCCTGGCTTCGGCCTGAAAGTTGTGCAGTAACACTCATTCTAGCTGATGCTCAGACAAGCTCCATGGGCCAGGGGTGTTAGAATGGCCCCTTGCGTGGTTATTATTATTATTATTATTATTGTTATTATTATTATTATTATTAAATTGTGACTCCCGCTGGCCATTTGCCAGGAAGCGATTTCCGCCAGCGTTGCCAGACGTACGATAATTATCGTATGTGTACGATAATTTCGACCTCTGAACGAGGGGATCCGGATCGAGTCCGTTTATGTACCGGATTCGTATTTCGCGGTGTCCCCACACGGCGCTCACTGCGGGGTACACCTTCCTGCCCTTAAGTCCTCCGAGCGCCACCCCTAGGTCATGTCCGTCCACTATGAAACCTAACGTCCCCTCGTCCATGTCCAGGACGACTAACAGCGAGTCTGGTATTATGAAGGTGTCGTCAGGCTCCAGGAAGGGGGGGTGATAGTGGAGTTGTTGTTGTTTTTTTGTTTTTTTTAAGATTGTTGTTCAAATAAACCCCCTCAGATCGGCTAAAGTTAAGAAATTATCGTTGTCATCATCACAGAAGCTTCCTAATTTAATTTATCAGTCACCATCAGTCACATGGGGTCACTGGGGACCCAGAGGTAGAAAATAAACAAACTCAGCTGCGTGTAACAGCAAAGATAATTGAGAATGAGAAGGCAAGAGTATATAGTGCCTTTTTGAAAACAGCGCTGCGGCCATTTTGGCCTGAAATACGGCTCCTTGCTGGGGCAGAAGCTTAGTCTCCAAAATGGCGGATTGGCTGTGTGCTGTCGCATCTTTACAATAAAAGGTCTCTGGTTACCGTAAACCTCCGTTTCACAAACACAACAACAAGGAGAGAGACAACTACTTTTCACACTCTGTTTTGGATTAAGAGGATGTCCTGAAGTGTGACGGTGGATTAAAGACTTGATGACAAAACGTCATGTGATCTGGTGGATTATAGTCTTCGTGACAGAAAGAACAGGACACCCGATGGATTACATGTTACATGGATGCGAGTTTTACTGCCGAGTGCGACTTTCTGCTTAACTGCATGTAACGTTAAACTTTTATCGTCCATGTATTCCTGGGAGTGCTTATTCTTTTCGTGAATGGATTATTTTACGTCGCTGGATTTGGAAGGGAAAGCAAATTGCACTACATTTCAGCTGTTGCCGCCAGAATGAGCCGTTCGCCCCATGGACCTTTCGGTCTGCCCAGAGTGCCCGAGATGCTACGGCACTCCAGCTTCAGCACTTCTCCAAGCCGGTTCCCGTCAATCACCGTGAATCTGCCCGGCGGCCTGGAAGTCAGTGCGACCAGGAAGTACGTGGCGTCTCGCGGCGGCCCCGCGGCCTGCATTTCCCCAGCGGCTCCCGGCTCTCGGGGCAGCTGCCTCTACTGGTCTTCGCCCGCGGCCTCTCGCACGTCCGCGCCGAGCGGCCTCTCCCTCCGGCACGCTCGCACGCGTTCTTGGGCGTCCACTGCGCGGCGCTTCGTCTTCTGCTCTCCTACCGGGGCCGTTGCAGTGGCGCGCCCCGTGCCACGGGAACGCGCGCTGGGCCTTCTCGTCGGGGCTATGCTGGCAGCCTGTGGTCCGGTCGCTTCGCCAACGTCTTCCAGGGGTAGAGAAGGCTTGTGGGTGCTGATTCGGTCTGCAGATCTGGTGCAAAACAACGCTTCGGAGGCCGGCTTCAAGGGAGATGGACTGCCGTGAAGCTGCTGCTGCTATGGTCGGCCAGAGAGAGAGAGGTGACGTAGAACCGTTGCTATATATGTGAGGATTAACTGACGTCATATTTGACGTCATAGCAGACGTCCACGTTATGCTAGAACTTGACTGTCGTCAGGGGATGATTGGATTATGCGTGAGTGGCCTTCTGCTTGAACTATGGTCTAGAGACCTCACAACAACTCTTTCTCACTACACTTTCCAAACGTTAACACACATCAAACACAACAACTCTTTCTCACTACACTTTCCAAACGTTAACACACATCAAACACAACAACTCTTTCCCACTACACTTTCCAAATGTTAACACACGTCAAACACAACAACTCTTTCTCACTACACTTTCCAAATGTTAACACACATCAAACACAACAACTCTTTCTCACTACACTTTCCAAACGTTAACACGCGTCAAACACAACAACTCTTTCAAACATTAACACACGTCAAACACAACAACTCTTTCACACTACACTTTCCAAACATGAACACACATCAAACACAGCAACTCTTTCTCACTACACTTTCCAAACATTAACACATGTCAAACACAACAACTCTTTGTAACGAGGACCTTGTTATCACTGGTGTATAGCCAGACTTGGCACATCTGGGGTGTCTTAGGTCAGTCCTTGTAATGAGGACTGATCTGGATCACACCAAATGTTTTGACCAAAATTATTGAGAAAATTGCATTACATGTTGAATTTGTGGTAATTTGTGTCAGTATAACATACATTTGTTTGATACATCTGTCAATCATTGAATCCCAATGAAGTATGTACCTTGTACAGGATGTACCTTGTTCAGGATGTACACATACAAGGAAACTGGATCCGGTTTGCTTAAAAACCGGGATCACATAAAACAAACAAGAATCACTATGAATCACAATATGAAAGAGTGTCTATTTTGAAAAGTGTGTGTGAAAGGAATATATGTACAGTTATAGGCAGTTACGTATATGAGATGGGGTCAATGTGTGGGTGTGTTTCAAAAACACGTTAAAGCTAAATTAATTGACATTAAGACCTGTTGGATTTGACTTGACTTGACTTTATTTAAAACTTTAACATGCTGTACATTTGTTTTGATAAGCTGGGCAAAACAATCATCTATACTTTAATATGTATAGTTAATAGTTAATATATAGCTAAATCTACATTGCAAAAGCATTACTTGCTTTGCTTAACCAATTTACCAATTTCATTTACCACAATATTTATGACAATGTGTGAGCACCACACCTTGCCTCAGGCCCATTGACAGAAGAGCCCCTGTGAGGTCAGGGGTAGGTAGAGTGTGTTCAGTTAAATACAGACTGTATAGTGTGAGGGGCAGAATGATAAACAAAGTTGTATCATACACACAATGGACAATAATCATATAATTTCCCCCGGTCATTACCGACCTGACTGATAATAGTTTGGCCTAACTGATTCAGTTATATTATATCCAGTTTTTTATTCCGGTTGAAGATTTCACAACCTCAATCTTGTTACTTTTGTACATCAGTACAGAGTACTGACTAACAGTTCATCATAGTTCTCAAAGTCAAATGTAAAAATAACTTTAAAACATTTCAACAAGTCAGAACATGAAAAGTTCTGCCAGAGTTCTACAGATTATTACACGCTACATATTATTTATGTACCATAACACGTCTTGTGTAGTAGTAGCATAATATGCTGCCACCACTTGTCATAAACTGTTTACTGTTTAGACATTGCTTCTAAGCCTGACAAAGACAATGATGACGCACCAAGAGGTACAGAAAATCATTGACACAGCCAACTGATATGTAGGCTTGTATGTATGTATGACACACTAGGCATGACCTGAAATTACACATTGGGTAATTAGTACCGCAAATCACATGCCATTAAAAACAACCCACTTGTAAGTATGCAAGTATGAAAGATTGCAACTACGCAATAACTTACAATAACCTGAAATTACACATTGTATAGGCTAATTAACTGTTTTAAAAACTGTTTTACGTGACGTGTAAAACATTTCAGCACGTCAGAACATGAAAAACATGTTTGACTATTATGAGTAACTAACATGTATATATGCAGCACACATTTCAGCAAGTCAGAACATGAAAAACCATGTTTGACTATTATGATAAACCCATACGGTAGAGGCATATATGGATATATGCAGCACACATATATGTGATGTATGTACTTTTGGGCCAGGTCTATGAAACCAGCCCAATATTGTAACACATAGTGGCTAACATTAGTGGTACAGACGACCCTTGTAGGCACCAGGATAAGGGTTTGGTATACAAATCTGACAATCTGCGTTCATTCAATCACAGCTCATGCATGTTTGGAAAGTGTAGTGGGAAAGAGTTGTTGTGTTTGATGTGTGTTAATGTTTGGAAAGTGTAGTGGGAAAGAGTTGTTGTGTTTGATGTGTGTTAATGTTTGGAAAGTGTAGTGGGAAAGAGTTGTTGTGTTTGACGTGTGTTAATGTTTGGAAAGTGTATTGAGAAAGAGTTGTTGTGTTTGATGTGTGTTAATGTTTGGAAAGTGTAGTGAGAAAGAGTTGTTGTGTTTGATGTGTGTTAATGTTTGGAAAGTGTAGTGGGAAAGAGTTGTTGTGTTTGATGTGTGTTAACATTTGGAAAGTGTAGTGAGAAAGAGTTGTTGTGTTTGATGTGTGTTAATGTTTGGAAAGTGTAGTGAGAAAGAGTTGTTGTGTTTGATGTGTGTTAATGTTTGGAAAGTGTAGTGAGAAAGAGTTGTTGTGTTTGATGTGTGTTAATGTTTGGAAAGTGTAGTAAGAAAGAGTTGTTGTGTTTGACATGTGTTAATGTTTGGAAAGTGTAGTGAGAAAGAGTTGCTGTGTTTGATGTGTGTTCATGTTTGGAAAGTGTAGTAAGAAAGAGTTGTTGTGTTTGACGTGTGTTAATGTTTGAAAGAGTTGTTGTGTTTGACGCGTGTTAACGTTTGGAAAGTGTAGTGAGAAAGAGTTGTTGTGTTTGATGTGTGTTAACATTTGGAAAGTGTAGTGAGAAAGAGTTGTTGTGTTTGACGTGTGTTAACATTTGGAAAGTGTAGTGGGAAAGAGTTGTTGTGTTTGATGTGTGTTAACGTTTGGAAAGTGTAGTGAGAAAGAGTTGTTGTGTTTGATGTGTGTTAACGTTTGGAAAGTGTAGTGAGAAAGAGTTGTTGTGTTTGACGTGTGTTAATGTTTGGAAAGTGTAGTGAGAAAGAGTTGTGTTTGACGTGTGTTAATGTTTGAAAGAGTTGTTGTGTTTGACGCGTGTTAACGTTTGGAAAGTGTAGTGAGAAAGAGTTGTTGTGTTTGACATGTGTTAATGTTTGGAAAGTGTAGTGAGAAAGAGTTGTTGTGTTTGACGTGTGTTAATGTTTGGAAAGTGTAGTGAGAAAGAGTTGTGTTTGACGTGTGTTAATGTTTGGAAAGTGTAGTGGGAAAGAGTTGTTGTGTTTGACATGTGTTAATGTTTGGAAAGTGTAGTGGGAAAGAGTTGTTGTGTTTGACATGTGTTAATGTTTGGAAAGTGTAGTGGGAAAGAGTTGTTGTGTTTGACGTGTGTTAACGTTTGGAAAGTGTAGTGAGAAAGAGTTGTTGTGTTTGACATGTGTTAATGTTTGGAAAGTGTAGTGAGAAAGAGTTGCTGTGTTTGACGTGTGTTAACATTTGGAAAGTGTAGTGAGAAAGAGTTGTTGTGTTTGACATGTGTTAATGTTTGGAAAGTGTAGTGAGAAAGAGTTGTTGTGTTTGATGTGTGTTAATGTTTGGAAAGTGTAGTGAGAAAGAGTTGTTGTGTTTGACGCGTGTTACCGTTTGAAAAGTGTAGTGAGAAAGAGTTGTTGTGTTTGATGTGTGTTAACGTTTGGAAAGTGTAGTGAGAAAGAGTTGTTGTGTTTGACATGTGTTAATGTTTGGAAAGTGTAGTGAGAAAGAGTTGTTGTGTTTGATGTGTGTTAACGTTTGGAAAGTGTAGTGAGAAAGAGTTGTTGTGTTTGACATGTGTTAATGTTTGGAAAGTGTAGTGAGAAAGAGTTGTTGTGTTTGATGTGTGTTAATGTTTGGAAAGTGTAGTGAGAAAGAGTTGTTGTGTTTGATGTGTGTTAACGTTTGGAAAGTGTAGTGAGAAAGAGTTGTTGTGTTTGACGTGTGTTAACGTTTGGAAAGTGTAGTGAGAAAGAGTTGTTGTGTTTGACATGTGTTAATGTTTGGAAAGTGTAGTGAGAAAGAGTTGTGTTTGACGTGTGTTAATGTTTGGAAAGTGTAGTGAGAAAGAGTTGTTGTGTTTGACGCGTGTTAACGTTTGAAAAGTGTAGTGAGAAAGAGTTGTTGTGTTTGATGTGTGTTAATGTTTGGAAAGTGTAGTGAGAAAGAGTTGTGTTTGGCGTGTGTTAATGTTTGAAAGAGTTGTTGTGTTTGACGCGTGTTAACGTTTGGAAAGTGTAGTGAGAAAGAGTTGTTGTGTTTGACGCGTGTTAACGTTTGAAAAGTGTAGTGAGAAAGAGTTGTTGTGTTTGATGTGTGTTAACGTTTGGAAAGTGTAGTGAGAAAGAGTTGTTGTGTTTGACATGTGTTAATGTTTGAAAAGTGTAGTGAGAAAGAGTTGTTGTGTTTGATGTGTGTTAATGTTTGGAAAGTGTAGTGAGAAAGAGTTGTTGTGTTTGACATGTGTTAATGTTTGAAAAGTGTAGTGAGAAAGAGTTGTTGTGTTTGATGTGTGTTAACGTTTGGAAAGTGTAGTGAGAAAGAGTTGCTGTGTTTGACGTGTGTTAATGTTTGGAAAGTGTAGTGGGAAAGAGTTGCTGTGTTTGACATGTGTTAATGTTTGGAAAGTGTAGTGAGAAAGAGTTGTTGTGTTTGACATGTGTTAATGTTTGGAAAGTGTAGTGAGAAAGAGTTGCTGTGTTTGACGTGTGTTAATGTTTGGAAAGTGTAGTGAGAAAGAGTTGCTGTGTTTGACGTGTGTTAATGTTTGGAAAGTGTAGTGAGAAAGAGTTGTTGTGTTTGACGTGTGTTAATGTTTGGAAAGTGTAGTGGGAAAGAGTTGTTGTGTTTGACGTGTGTTAATGTTTGGAAAGTGTAGTGGGAAAGAGTTGTTGTGTTTGACGTGTGTTAATGTTTGGAAAGTGTAGTGAGAAAGAGTTGTTGTGTTTGACGTGTGTTAATGTTTGGAAAGTGTAGTGGGAAAGAGTTGTTGTGTTTGACGTGTGTTAATGTTTGGAAAGTGTAGTGGGAAAGAGTTGTTGTGTTTGACGTGTGTTAATGTTTGGAAAGTGTAGTGAGAAAGAGTTGTGTTTGGCGTGTGTTAATGTTTGGAAAGTGTAGTGAGAAAGAGTTGCTGTGTTTGATGTGTGTTAACGTTTGGAAAGTGTAGTATACACCTATATATCATGCCGAGACTATAACACCGACAAACAAACGTTTTTTATCTAAAATGTTTTTTTTATTCCATAGACATTGTAAACATTCTTTTCTCATCAATCAATCTCAAATAAGCCATACAGACACGTAAATGTCTATCGCACAAATAATCCAAAACCAAATCTATGTTATGTCTGTTGCATACATCGTGCATTATTGTAAATATCACAATTAAATTACCTATGCCAAACACTTTACCCTCCTCAGAGAAAAACGAATCAAATATGACATCTGTAGACATGTTTGTATTATTACACAGTATAAGCATCTCATCCCAACAGGCATTAGAACGTACAAAATTCATATGATTTTTAAAAGTATCATCATCAAATGTATGGAAAATATCCATTAATCTATTTCTAACAAAACAAACAGTATTAGGGTAAAATATATCCGTTAACATGCTGACTAATCACCACATGGCTAGTCTAAAGGATATAGGCTATAAGTGGGAAAAAATAAAAAACAGGATAAGGGGCTAGGCTGTGCCCAAATATGGCGGCATCGTATGCAAACACACATGAATGCTGAAGTTGACTGATGTAGCGGTGATCTGCCAATGGCTGCGCTGTCTTTGCTCTGGCTGACACGTTGGCTTTATACACGCTGTCAGGATGTCTGTGTGATGCGCACAACATTACAACACCACACCAGATGGTCTAACTGATCTGGAGGAAATGCAGAAGTGCCCTTTTGGTGAGTAGTGAATTAAAGTTTTTTGCTCAAAATGGCTTTAAACACAGGTTAAAAATGGAGAAGTGCCCTTTTTGAGGAACTACTGAAAAATGGACTTTCCACAAGAAAGTGATTTACACAGGGCGAAATACAGAGGTGTACTTTGAGGAACTACTGAAATAAACACTTTCCACAAGAAAGTGATTTACACAGGGCGAAATACAGAGGTGCCCTTTGAGGAACTAGTGAAAAAATGACTTTTCACAAAAAAGAAGCCACGCCCCTTTTGATGACGTAGGTGCCCTAAACACGCCCACCTCAATTTTGGCGTTTTCGACAAAGGCTGGTGGGGTAAGTATACTAACTAACTACTCGCAGTCGTGGGTGTAGAGGTCGTACCAGAAGGGGCTGGAGACGCATCCCTGGGGCGCTATATGCTGATGGTCAGTGGGGAGGAGGTGAGGTTGCCCACCAGAGTTACTCTACGGGGAGAAGGGAAGCCACTTCCCTGGCGGCAACTCACCAGGCAAGACCGCGCCTTCACTAACCCCCGCCTCCGGCCTAGCGGAGCCGACGTTACACACACCTACAAAGGGCTTCCCGAGGAGTGGACGTTTTCTCTCTCAAAACAATTGAAAACCACTGTCATGTTAAAGCTGAGCAAGGAGATCGATTTTATTTCACCAGAGCCGAAGGCAGCAACACAAAAGACTGATGGAAATAACAGAAGAGGAGGTAAGCCCCACTAAACTGGTATCTAGCATTGACAGTAGATACAGTAAACATGATGATACCCAATTTTAGCAGCATAATTTGATGTCTTAGCGTGGCATTCCACTTTCCACTTCGCAAATACCTCTCTGCGCTGGGAGCGCAGCCGTAATCTCCGTGCACCGCACCCAGCACAGAGAGGTATTTGCGCGTAAGAGGTCCTTTTCAAAGCTCTTATCGCAAAGTAATTGCGCGCTGCTGACGATAGGGTAACGCAATCTATCCCACATTTTAGCGTTGAAATGACTGCTTTGGCATGGGGCAGCCAATGCCCAGTACAATTATCACAGGCATGTGCTTGTGTCCGCCCCCAATTTGCATTGCGCAAAGCATCTCTTGCACAGTGATTACTGATTACCTGCTGAAAGTTTTAATCAGTGACATTAATGGACCCTGGATGGTTTTGGCTGGTGGGAATGGGGCCCTCAAACATGTCATCAGCAGCGGGGCCTTCTCGTCTGCCCAGTCCAGTACACCTTCCCATGTAAATGTGCAGATTACAGCTGGGTCAGCTTGTTGTTCCATGGGATGTTGTGTGCTTCAGGGGCGTTTTCCTTGGAGTGAGAATTGTCCTTTTTGGTTATTGGTTCTTCCCTTGTTTTTGGGTCTGGTGCGGCTTCGTAGCATAGTTAGACATGAGGGACTCAAGGCTTCTTGTTGGGGGGAGACATCTGGAAAAACAGCTTTGGCTGTGCGGCTTGTTATATTCAAAACCTTGACTCCAGAGTAGCCTTTGGGGCCCTTAATAAAGGCTGTGTTACAGCCACTACAACACTGAGACATTTGTGTGTGTGTGTGTGTGTGTGTGTGTGTGTGTGTGTGTGTGTGTGTGTGTGTGTGTGTGTGTGTGTGTGTTGCAACATCAGTGATGCAACTGATATTTTTTCTTACCACTTCTGAAGAGTTCATCTTGACAACGTTCCTCTCCTCCTCTGCCAGGTGTCTCTCTTCCAGCCAAACAACTCTGACATCATCAAACAGAGACAGACAGACAGGGTGAACACCCACAAAAACAACAATAACAAAAACAACAACAATAGCAAAATAGCAATAGCAAGCTAAAACCTACTGAAGAAATAATAATATTTCATTAATACGAATGTAAAAACAGTCAAAGTGCTGCTGTCCAACAGACAGTGTCTCATATAATTCATAAAAATAAACTAGAGGACTCTGGACTGGTAGAGTGTAAACCTCCGCTCCATCAACCTTTCTTCAAAGTTTTGTGGATTTACGTGAATCTGTTTAGAAGTTAGGCACCTTTTTATAGCCATGCCCTTCGCCACGCCCCGTTTTGACCAGTGGGTGTGGAAAGTTAATCAGTAATTCCTTGGCCTTCCATGACCAACCTTTCTACAAAGTTTTGTTGTGTCACATGATCTGTGTGGAAGTTAAGCGCCTTTTTGTTATTGGCCACGGAAATTGCCACTCCCCCTTTTGTCTAGTGGGTGTGGAAAGTTAATCAGTTCTAAGTTGAGTCACCTGTTTTTCTACCAAGTTTTGTGTAAATCTGTTTGGAGATCTCCTGCCGGGTGAAAGCATAACCTCCCAGCCAACGATTGATCACATGAGCAGGTCGAAATTTAAAAGTTAATGCGTCACGTGTGTGTGTGTGTGTGTGTGTGTGTGTGTGTGTGTGTGTGTGTGTGTGTGTGCGTGTGTGTGTCTGTGTGTGTCTGTGTGTGTGGAGGGTGACACTGTGAAGACTGGAGCAAGCTGGGTCTATTGAGCGGCTGGCCTGGGGCTGCGTTCAACGGCCAGCAGTGTGTGATGTTAAAAGATAAACAAATAAACTGCTTAACATTCTGTAACATTCAGCCTATTATACATGCTGCGCTGCAATCAACAGCCAGCAGTGTGTGGAAATGTTGAGACAAAACAGTGCATTACATTCTGTCACCCAGCCTGTACATACAGGGCTGCATTCACAAGCCAGCGATGTTGTGGAACATTAAAAAAACAGCATTCTGTAACACCCATGTATTTACAATAAAGACAGCTGATGCTACCTAAGTATCAGTGTTTCCTGTTCTCTTTGATGTTATTCTACTAATAACCTGGATGTGTTCAGGAACACTAAATACACTTGTTCTGCAGTGTTACGCAACACTTAACACACTGCTGAAATACCTTCAGCATTACATTCAGTCTACATTTGGCCAACTTAACCCATTAATGGCTGTGCACAGTGGAATTTCATGATTTTCTTTACAGCACTTAAAGAAACAGTTCACCCTGTTTGTGTTTTCTCTCCCGTTGTGCTGGAAACCTGTGTGTTATAGGTGTTCTATAGACAAACCTCACCTGTGTTTCAACTGGCATGTGGGGGAGTAAAGCAGTCACTGGTTCCCAAATGGTGTGCAAGGCAAGTCCAGGTGTGCCGTGGGATGTTGTGACAACCAGGGGTTAAATTGAGCTGCCTGGGGCCATCACCTAAAAGGGAACTCGGGAGCAAGGTAACCCTGAGAGCAGGTCACTGGGGGCTGTGTTTACCCAGGCTAAGCATTCTTCACTACTGAGTCACACTGAAGAGCTGAAGAGACTGAGCTTTGGCTTTGCTACAATGCAAACCAAACAGATCTGAGTGTTGATTACAAGCCTGTTTTTCTCCCCGTCATTGCAGATCAACCTCATAAACATAATGGCTCTTTGTGTGCCTGGATATGCTGCTGTCCCATGCGGGCTCAGTAAGATAGTTACCTAGAGGCTTTGCCAGCATTGTAAAGTGTGATTATTGTCTAATGCATATTTTCACCCTTTTCTCACTTTCCTCCCTCCTGCTTTCATTTCCCTCAGTAAGATGGCAGTGATAACAGAAAGGTCATCTGGTACACACACACACACACACACACACACACACACACACGCACACACACGCACACACATGCACACACACACACATGCACACACACACACACACACACACAAACTGGAACTTTCACAAAATTTAATGAGAGACATAGAAGAAAATTCCTTTCCTACCGGCACATGTTTTTGATGAATGTTGTAACTGCCTTTTCCTGTTTTTATTGCATGTTTGTTAGGCGGCGGGCCCAGGGGAGATTTTGTGCACTTAACCCTGTAAGACCCGGATATATTTCTACTTGCAAAAAAAATTATTCAACCTTTCTGATGGTGTTGTAGGAGTACTTTGGAGAAGAAAATATAGTGTTTTAAAAAAAAAAAGGTTTTTATAAGGTTTTATGCAAATGTTGTAATATCACAACGTAGGGTCAATCAGGTAGCAGAATTTCCTATAGGCCATTTTTACTCATTGTCAGAATAACATGACAAATGTATATATACTTCATTAAAACAACTTAAGGGTTAATTTATATGGTTATGGTTTATTATTTGGCCTCAGAACAGTATACATTATGAATAATATTTGGCCTCAGAACAGTATACATTATGAATAATAACATCAATGTACCGTAAGCCATATTTTTAAGAATTGTGATTTTATTAAAAGAACAACAAAATGAAAACAATACATACAATAAATGTACTAAAGAAACCTAATTACCTAATTACTCCGCAACATGTAACAGGCACCCCCCTCTCATACTCCAAGTGACTGCAAATCACTTTGAACACCATTTACAAACAATTGCTTACGCTTATTTACAGTGATAGTCCCAGAAACAGTTCCTGTGACCTGAAATACACAGACGAACATCACACTTGTGGCATAGTAAGTTGGTGTACCCTGAACAGCCACCATTCCTGCAGCGCCCTCTCTGTGTCTTTCGTGGGAGATGGCCAACTTGGTCCTGGCGCACATCCGATGGCAGGTGTTGACGTGGTGCCTTGGGTGGAGCGCGGTTTGGACTCTCTTCCAGTTGTCTCTTCTGAGCTGAAGTGTTTGGCCGGTTGGGGTGGCTGAATGTCTGCATCTACTGGGCAGTTAGTGGGTTCACTGGGTGGTTGGTTTTCTTTTGACTCCTCTCCACAGGCCTCTTCATCTGACTCTTCATCAGTTTCAGTGAAGTCGATATCCACATCACTCTCTACATTCAGTACCATATCCAGTGCATCTTGTATCTTGTATCTTGCAATGAAGCGAGGCTCTCTCCTTGCTTGTGGCATTCTGAAATGAAAATAAAGAAATAACTTTAGTACATTAGTAGTGTTTACACATCTCACTGCAGTACACATTTCACAAGTCACACAATACTGTCTGGCCAGCCTATTGTGCTTTGCTTATCCTCACAAAGGGATGATGGTCCTAAGTGGGCAACCCCCACCAGCCCTCACATGAACAATGATGATGGTGCTATGTGTGCAACCCCCACATGAACAATTACCACATGGAATCCTCCAGGAACTAACTTAAACCAACTAAAACATGATTACAAACAGAAGTAGGAACTGATCTGTTGAAAGTGATTACTAAAACATTGTAAGCAATTACATTTTATGCAGTATATTTGTCTTTGAGTACAATTGGTTACAAATATTATTGGAAATTAGAAATTAAAGTAAAAATGCACATATAGCCTACACTATATATATATTTAGGTATGCAATGTGGGGGAAATACACATATAACTGTATAAATGTATTGTGAAAACTATAAGACTCCCCTTAGCCAGGTATGTAAACTAACAGTATACCACCTGGATATTTGCTACCACACTGCCCCACCGTTGTAAAATAGCAACCTCTATAAAACATGCTCTAATTTACATTTGGGGGATATGTTTCACAATAATAACATATGTACATGTTCTAGACATTCTAATGATCACCCAAAAAAATATTACAGGCATTTTACTTACTTCTTTTTGAGGAATTCCGTCCAGTGAAAAAGAGAGTTGTTGCTCCGTCAACAATTTTGAAGTTGTGATGTGTCCTGGCCCTGTGGGGGGTACTTATATGCAAATATCCTGGCCAATAGCATTGCAAGACTAAACAATAGGATCCAATGATGATGTTTATGTGAAAAAAGAACAAGAAAACAAATGATTTATACCCTTTTTTTTTATCAAATACAAATGTTGTAATATTACAACCGTGGGTCTTACAGGGTTAAACGATCCCTACCGAGGGAAAACCCAGTCCTTTATTAACAACTGAGACATGTCTCAACAAATGAAAATAAATGTGTTGCCACGCGTTCTTTCTTGCCATATTTTGTGATCGCTAACTCTGTCAACTTGCATTTTCTCCGGTAAAGAGAGCGGACAGCTATGTTTAGGGTCCGCCATGCATGTCGTATTTGTACTTATCATCCAATAGCAGGCTTGGAAAAGTATCACGTGGTTCACGTTGGTATTGTAGTTCCTGGTTACTGTCAAATCTAAACACCACAACATCACTCGCTGTTAACTTTTTGGAATGATTTTCAGTTGCACTTTACTATGATTTGCAATCATTTATATAATATTAACTTAGCCAGCAATTCGGTGTTAAGACGTGACGTCAGTCGTGAAAGTTCGGCAGCTTCAGTGGTGGCAAGCGGTGGCAAGCGTTCGCTAATAATCTGAGTCCAAATAAAAGACTAATTTATGGTAAGTTCTTTGGTAAATGTGCTCTTACCACTAACGTTACCCCTTTTAAAGTTTATTTTATTAGCAACTTTTGTGAGCTAGTCAATGCAGTACTACGCTAGTAGTTTATGAGCAACGCTAACGTGATATCACTGATCAGTCTGTATGCTTCCCTTGGTCTGTCACTTGGACTAAAACGCTAGCTAAGTGATTAACTATATTACAAATACCAACATAATAAACTGCAGCTAGCATTTTAACGTTACAGTCAGGGGTGTAATGGTTGGTAAATGAGGTGGGTAAACTATCCAATGTGAGTTACCCACCTCATTGATTAATACAGATGATCTGAGAACAAGTGAGTAAACTATCAACCTCATTTAAAAAATGTGGCTTACCTCCACTACAGTATATTTTAGTAATCTGCTCACTAGTCTCTAATCTAAAGTAAATTTGTATTAATAACACATGTAAAATGAACCAACGTGACTTACTTATAGATTTTTGGACAGGCAGCAACATTGTTTGATATTTTATATTGATTTGTTGGACAGGTTTGAAAATCTGACATGCTGCAAAACCAGGTTGACATGGCTCACTGTTGTCTCCAAGAATCTACTGCCTCCAACCTTCAATGACAGGATGACCTGATGGAAAAGCCAAATGGAGTGCATCTGTAGCCGCCTTGTTTCTGCTATCATGATGTAGCCTACTGTCTGGGTCTTCAAATGTAATTAGAACCTCAATTTAAATATAAAATCACTTCTTTGCTTAATTGTCATAGTTTATACATCTGCACGGTCAACCAAGAAGCAGGCAAAAGTGGCTTTGCATGTTTGGTAGTGTGTTCTAAGTTGTAAACAAAAGAAACAGACTGCACACTCATAACTCCTATGCAATCTTTTTATTTTAACTTCTATAGATCAGTATTTCAACAAATCTGAAGGAGCCGTGAAAATAAATGAACTGAGACCAGCAAATGTCCATGTCTTTAAATGAATTGTGTATGATTTTTTTTGCAGGAACACTGCATATATCAGATGCTATTGTGACGCCCGTGGTGGGCTTGTAGGCGTGGACTCAATTTAAAACACCGACAACGCCACCTAGGTTTGAAGAGCCTAGGACTCTTTTAAATAACACAAAAGGGATCTAAAACCAGGTTCGTTTCATCGGGTGGAGAGCAGTTAAAACCAGTGGTGTATCAAAAAAAGGTGAACAAGGACGCAGTGCAAGGAGTAACAGTTTTTTTAATGGCTAAAATATAAAATGCAACAACGATAATCACCTAGGTCTAAAAATAAAAGACAGGGGGTTAAAACTGCAGCAGCTAAAATGTCTTCGTTAAAATACAGCAACTCAAATGGTCCAGCTAAAACTCTGGGCCAAGCCCATAAAGTGCTCGTGCTGGATGACGGGGGGGGGAATCCGGAGTCCGCCGTGCAGGGGGTCTCCTCTCCTCCTTGGTCAGACCTGCAGACACAAACTGTAGGGGAGTCAACCGTCCTTTGCTGATATCCTGCTTATGACACGTCTACACCACAAGCACATGGAACACCGAGGGGGTCAAAGACTTACGCGGAAGGGAGAGTTTACACTCTCCCTCTGCTGGCC
The DNA here is from genome assembly GCF_964638095.1 of Poromitra crassiceps. Classification (NCBI taxonomy): domain Eukaryota; kingdom Metazoa; phylum Chordata; class Actinopteri; order Beryciformes; family Melamphaidae; genus Poromitra; species Poromitra crassiceps. The sequence goes on along the minus strand of NC_139628.1, from coordinate 20,388,120 downwards.
GCTAGCGAGCGGTGCTCCAAGGCTGGGTTTGGGTTGAGTTTCGGTCCGGCCCACTGCTCCTTCTGGTCTGCTGCTGCTGGGCTGCTGCAAGGTCTGCTGCTTCAGGTCTGCTGCTAGGTCTGCTGTTTCAGGTCTGCTGCTTCAGGTCTGCTGCTTCAGGTCTGCTGCTTCAGGTCTGCTGCTTAGGTCTGCTGCTGTTGTTTAGGTCTGCTGCTGCTGCTTCAGGTCTGCTGCTGCTGCTTCAGGTCTGCTGCTGCTGCTGCCACTGCGATCTGCCACTGCCTCTGCGTCCCACTGTCAGTCACTGCATGTTCCTCCAGGGAAACGGCACATCGGCGAGCCGGGGAAGCCTCACCCCGCCTGTGGGTCTCAGCAACCTAGGTGTGGGACAACATTTGGGCATCCCCCTCTCTCTCCCATCCCCCGTCAGTCATCTACGGTGCGCCCATAGGTACGCAGGGGAGAGAGAGGGGCCCAAGCCGCAACGGCTCAGTTGCCCACACCTTGCCCACAGGCAGGGCCGTCAGCTGCTCCCCTCTCCGCCGCTTTCCCTCAGTGTGTGCGTCCGTCCACTCAGTGTGTGTTTTTTCCTTGTCTGTGTTCTCCGTGCCTTCCTGTATCGACAGTTTATATACTTCCCCCAAACAGGTTAAGTCCCTCCTCTGGTGCTGTTCAATTGGTCAGCTCAGCTCCATCTATTTTCTAATAGGCCCCCCCGCACTGCCTGTCTTTCTTGTCACAGATTGGTGCCAATAGACAACAGGTGTGCAGTGGTGATCAAGCTTGAGACAATTAACACAAAAACCACGTCTAGAAAATAAAAGCATGCATCAGTTCAAAGGAAACATAACAACTCAAAAATAATTAAACACTGCAAAAGAAAGAATAAAGAAATACAAAAACATTGTCTCACCGCCCGGCTCACACTATTACAGTTCATGCAAAACATCTCAACCAAAGACAGAACACATCAGCCAGTAGAGTTCACTTTTTGCTTAATCCAAGATTCAGAACAACTCTGCAAAATTAAAACAATGACAGAGCTTTAAAGACATTGGAATATCTATCAAGATGGCTGATGTCAGATAATCTATAATCCTCTAACAGTCTGGAAATATATTTGGCAGATAACAGACAACAGCGTAGTCACTTCTGGTAAGAGTGACCTGGTTTACAGTAAGCTGGTCACTCTGAAGACACCTCAAAACCTCTTGATAGCAGCTATGTTCGATGATGCAAATAATGAAACAGTGTTAAATACTTTGTGTCACCAAATCAGGTTTAATGATCGTTATAAGAGACATTACTTATGCCAGCCTGTTGACCAAGATACTTGATATCTGAAAGTCTATCAACCTAGATCAGGGGTGGGAAACATTTTTTTCCAGAGGGCCATACTGACTTACATAAAGTAAGCGAAGGGCAACACATTGGACTGATAAATGCCAACACTCCTGATTTTCGTGGGGGTCTCTCTATTTGTAACCCTCCCGCTGTGATTGGTAATTTCTCATGTTAATCTCCTGATATCATAGTGATACAAATCAAATGGCTGTATCGGATTAGATTTATTAACGTGATTCTGTCTTCTATTGACTTTTTGTGGGTTGTTATGTTTTCCTTTGAGGACGTTGGGTGCCGGATTGAGATGGTCCAGGGGCCGGGTCCGGCCCATGTGTGACCTAGATGGTTCTGTATTGCAGGACACTGCAGCAGTTGAGGGTTCTGACAGGACACAGATCCATTGGAATTGGTGGAAATATACCTGCAAAGAAAACAGAAGAAGTCACTTTTTAATCTCATACACTGCTTAGCAGAGCCCTGTCCAGTGCCCACATAAGTTTAGTTAAACTCTGGGTCACAATATTATAATTATTTTAACTATTGTAGAAATGTAATTATTTTGGGATCAGAGTTCACAGCCATCTTCATTTATCAACATTTATAGATTATCTTTCATATTTGAGCTATTTGGTGTATGCTTGTATGTTACTATTTGTTACATCAACAAACTATTCAAAACGAATTTCCCTGAGTTGGATTAATAGAGTTGTTGATTAATTGATTGACTGACTGACTGACTGACTGACTGACTGACTGAATGATGGTGATTCATGTATGCATAGGCTAGTGACAATGAACAACAAATCATAATGATGTCACAACAATTTTTTATTGTTAATACTAACATCTAGACAACAATTCTGATGATTTCTTGTCAGAAGTTTTGGTGCAGTGATCCATGAACCTAATTGACTTCATTATTCAGGGGTGCAAAGTCATGGAGAGTGAAAAAGGTGACGGATACCAGGGCATCAAACGACTGAGAAATCATCCTATTTTGGGATGAAAAGTTGGCTGTACCTAAAGGTGACTAGTTTGCAGCCTGCATATTGTGACTAGCTTTTCGGATGTTAGGTAGTAAGCTAAAGATCTGAAGGTTTAGTATCAACCTAAAAGCTAACATCTCCCCACTGTCATAACGAGATGGGTCCATGCTAACGTTAGCGCTAGCGCTAAGCTAACACTGATTCAATGTCACCATATGTTTAAACCAAATGCTGTACAACACAAACAAGTTGCAAACCATTAATACTTACGCTCACACGTATAGTGATGCAACTGCTGCTATCATGTTGTTTTGTTTGTTGTATCCAACTTGTCACAAGGCTCTTCTCGGGGAGGAAGACTAGAGCCGTATGACAACGTAACGAACTCTGATAGGTCAATGACGTCCCTCCTCCAGTAACGTGCTATTGGTTCTACCGGCCAGTAGGTCGCAGCATTTGCCTGCAAATGTAACGTACATTAAACTCTGGTTTTGGAAAGGCTCGTAGAATTTTCGAGTGGCAACAAACGGAATCTGATTAAGATGAAAATAATATTCGCAACTTTAGAGGGCTGGGTTTTCCCTCGATGAGGAATTGCTTTAATAACTAAAGCAGATATGCCGTCTCGGCCCGCCGCCTATGTGCCTTTTGTACAAATTGAAGAGCTCTGCGTCAGGGGCGTAGGCAGACATTCAATTATGGGTGGGCCTTAGGGTTGCCAACATTCCATCCCAGCAATACGGGACGGTCGGACCAACCCCCCATTGATATTTAAAAAAATGACATTCAACTCCAAAAAATGTGTTATGTTATTCCCTTTACAGTGTTTATTTTCTGCTTTCATTACTAGCTGTTATTGCCATTTCCCTTGATAGAGAAACATTTCACATAATATTGAAAGGTTTGAAAATGCGTGATTTGAATCTGGTCTTTCAAATGTGACTTTGAAAATAATCACACACCAAAGAAGATGGCATAACTGCTGAACTGCTAAATTTTATTTAGCCAGGTACAAAGTATAAATTTCGGTAGTTGAAGCAGCGAAGAATGGAGTAATGCTAGATGCACCTTTAGCCTGTGCAGCCTGTGGCAGCATGTTGTTTTATGTCACTTTCTCCCCCGTGGCTGACTAAAAACCCTCTTCTACAGAGTGTGCAGAAGGCTCGTGACACTTCTCTACTCACCGGCTTAACCCACGTGTGCCTTTCTTCCCAGAATTTACTATATGAACACAGTCTTTTCTTTTTGGGAGGGCCGGGGCCTGCATCGCCGTCTCCATCATGCTCACGTCGTGCGCTCATTTTTCCACATGAGTGATTGTGGCACACCACACGCTGTCAGATAATATAGCCGCCCGCGCCCACCTGAGAGTCTCTCTCTCACACACACACACACACACACACACACACACACACACACACACACACACACACACACACGCTCTGTGCAGCTGTGCCTGCCCCCTGTCATCAACTGAGCGGCTGCGGCACGCCGGCACCCCCAGGGTCCTAGCACCCTTCGCCTATCTCATACAGAAACACACAGGCAAGCAGACAGACAGGTCGCAATATATATGCCTGTTCCCTTAAACCCGGGACAAGTGGCGTCCCGTACGGGACACGTCTCTTTTGACCCAAATACGGGATGTCCCGGCTAATACGGGACTGTTGGCAACCCTAGTGGGCCTGGATAAAATTGGGTGGACCTGGATAAAATTGGTGGGGCAATTGCATGACGTAATTTTGCGCGCAAAATTCCTAGATGTCATGAAGTTGTCATGCATTAGACTCTGGAGATGATGGGCCCTATCGTTGCAATCGGCGTAGAAACTGCGTTTAAGGCCTAGCGCTAGGCCGCCTAGCGCAGTAAGTGGGTGTGGACCAGCGCACTCGCTATCTTGGTATCGGCGCTACACGCAGCCTCAACCATTATAACCACGCCTTTTAAGTGTAAAATTATGCATAGTCCGCTCATTGGAGAATTGCAGTAAAGAGTCACACGCTTGCCTTTTAAGCTCCAATTCCTGGACAAATCCGGTAAAACCAGACAAAGCCAAGCGCTCTGCCCCCCCCCCCTCCCTTCATCCAGTCTGTCTGTCTCCATATATAGGCTATTATTCCATATTATTATGCTTCTCAAACCAATCTAACTGCAGTTTAAATACTGCAAGCATGTAAATACCCTACACCAGTGGTTCCCAACCTTTTTACACCAAGTACCACCTGAGAAAGTAGTTGGCTCTCCAAGTACCACCATATGACCGACGTTAAAATACAGTCTATTCAGCTATGCACAGTTCACGCAGGAGGCAAATTTATTCCAACCTGCAGCCTATATGTGCAACCTGCAGCAGCTGCACTTGTGCTGGGTTGACTGCTGTCTTCACCTCCTTGTGCTTCATCGTTGCTGCTCTCCTCTACTACAGCTCTTTTACGATTCCCTCCCGTTTTGATCCACTTTAGCATCCCTCCTCGTCTTTGTTCACCACTTGTGTAACCATGTGGGGCGGGCAGGTAATTGTGCATGCGCAACAGGTATAGTGTCCGTCAGAAACAAATATTTGTTTCTAAATCTCAAGACAACAAAATAAACCTCAATTTCAATGATCACAAGTTTATTTTCATTCGTAGTATTATTTTGATAGATAAACATGTTTTACAATTGATTTTAAAGTTGGGTTTATTTCATCATTTAAACATTGGGATTCCAGGGATCAAGTACCACCAGCAGGGGGGGGGCGCAAGTACCACCTACCTTGAGAAACACTGCCAATAATATTAATAATAATTATTATTATTTCACTTTCACATGTTTGAAAACTACTACTAATGACCACCATGGATTTTGCACAAAAACTTTTTTTTTTTTTTTTTTTTTCACAGAGCCTTCCAAGTACCACCAGCAGGGGGCGCAAGTACCACCTACGGTATGCGTACCGTAGGTTGGGAACCACTGCCCTACACTATAACAAGATCAAAGTGAAAAGAATGTTCTAAATGCATCAGCTAGAAAAATATAGCCTATTAGATTGGTGAAAGTTTGTCCAGAAAGATATCATTTTCTCTCGCCTGCTGCAGGAAGGATGATGCACATAAATATACCCTACATTATGTAAAGTCATTGCATAAATGTGTTTTTATTGTAAAACTAAATGTGAGGTAGGGCCAAGTTATTGGAGCGGACATCACAGTATATAGATGACAGTAGAAGCGCGTTCCGCTGTCACTTATCTAAATCACGTTAAATCGACAAGGGATATATATAGGCCCAGGAGGACATATATGTTTCACATAGGGTGGTGTTTTCATTTCGATGTTTTATTTGGTCTAATATTGAAATGTTCTACAATTGCAGGTTGTGTTACCATTACACATTATTTAGATCTACCTTTATATAGGTTTTCGGCTCATTTGGTTGCTATTTAGTAGCGAAATGGAGTACCACAATGCATGCTGGGACATGCCAGGCAGTGAACTTACAACTTATTTTTCCTATGGGAAGTGTGTTGTGTCTGTCTGAGCGAGGGAGTCAGAGAGAGAGAGTCGTATTGTGCCTGTCAGACTGAGGAGAGAGGGAGAGAGTGACACAGAGAAGGGTGACAGAGGGGAGCCAGAGGGGAGCGCTCCACGCAACCAGCGCACTGAATGCCTGGTTTTCAAAAGCGCAAAGCGCTAAATTTACGCCAGGTGGGAAGATATCATTAGGCCGATATTTAACGCCGAAACGCCCATTCTCGCCCATTCAGGGAGTGCGCCACGCCCATTCGGCCTAAAGCGCATTTGGCAGCGTAAAGCCATATTGATATCTTCCCAAGGCAGGCGCAAGGCACATTTTTTAGCGCCGAAGGCCCGTTTTAGCGCAGAAGGCCTGTGGGAGAATAGGGGCCGATGTGCCCTGCGTTTTTAAGCTACAAAACCATTAGCTAGCAAGGCAGCAGCAAGTTTGCCTCTAGAAAACAACCAATTATTTATTTATTTATTTTTTACCTACCCACGCCCACCCGTAGATACGCCCCTGCTCTGCGTGTACTCGGTCCTGCTAGTTCTGAAGGTGGGCAAAGATATGAAAGTTAAAGCTGTGCCACCTTTTTTCTAAGAATAAAGACTCCACTTTTGACACTAATGTCCCCGTTTTTTAAAGCCAAAAGCACTTTTTGCCCTAACACTAACAATGCGTCCATAAACACCTTTTGTAGAGTTGTGGAGCAAGAAATCATGGAGAGAGTGGCAGGACCACATACCAGTTCACCCAATCTAACCTATAATGAAAGAACTGCCCTATATGAACTGATGAACGATAAAACTATTGTCATAAAACCGGCGGACAAGGGTGGTGGTATCTGTGTCCAGGATGCTACGAAATATAAAGAGGAGATAATTTCCGAGTTGTCAAATGCCAAATTCTATAAAAAGCTAAATCATGACCCTATCTCCTTTCAAAAAGAAATCCTCACCTACCTTGAGGACGCTAAAACTAGGGGCTGGATCTCCGTATCAGAATTTGACTTTTTATATTGTAAACATCCTATACGGCCGGTAATGTACACTTTGCCCAAAGTACACAAATCACTCACCAACCCCCCCAGGCAGCGTTGCCAGACGTACGATAATTATCGTATTTGTACGATAATTTCGACCTCTGTACGATGTACGATCAATAATCCCAAAATCCCCCAAATGTACGATAATTTCATCATTTTGTGACACTCAGTCGAATCCTACGTCTATCACTCTATCTGTTTATACAATCATCTCTTCAACATATTTGCAGTCAATGTGTGCGTGAGGCACGTGATGTGAACGTGAGTCATGATTGGTTGGGAGGGAGAAGGAAATAGAAACCGCCACGGCCGCGCACAACCTGAAAACCATCAACACAGACAGTCACAGTATAGGTGCGCATCACAGAGCAGAATGCGAGAAGATACGGGGCGAGTCTTGTAAACTATCAAATAAAACATAAAGAAAACAAAGCGTGCTGCTGACCAAGAGGAATGTGACGACAGGGGAGAGCCGAGAGGGGAGCCGCGCGTGGACAGCCAAAAAGTAAACACAGAAAACAAATGTACCGGACTGAATGGGAAAGCAACGCTTTAATCACTGGCTGGCTCAAAGCTGTTGCAGGGTGTTTTGTTGTTGTTGCAACACAGGCTGAGATCACAGTGTTGAAAAATCATGCCAAATCCCCAAAGTAGCCTGTGATCAGCCGCAGCCCCCCCCCCCCCCCCCCACCCCCCCCACAGGCGCGCCGCGCTGGGGAGGGGGCGTACGATAATTTCACTCCAAAAATGATAATTGTGACCCTCTGGTCCGATAATTCAACATTTGCCATCTGGCAACACTGCCCCCAGGCCGTCCCATCGTGGCACAAACAGACTCCCTTTGGTCTCCACTGTCAAAATATGTGGACTTCTTCATTCCAGAGCCCTGCCTGCCTACATCAAGGATTCCACTGATTTTATTGACAACATTTCCTGCCTTAACAATTTACCACCAGATGTCCTCCTGTTAACCCTCGATGTCACAAGCCTGTACACCAATATACCGCATGAAGCTGGTTTGGAGGCGTTGGGCTTTTATTTACAGGATCGTGACAGCACACAAAAAAAACAATCAACTCATCATTGACCTGGCTAATTTTGTTATGAAATATAACTTTTTTAGTTTTGAAAATGACTTTTATTTGCAGGTCTCCGGTACGAGCATGGGAACCATTTGTGCACCAAATTATGCCAATTTATTTGTGGGTTTGTTTGAAAGGAATTATGTGTTTAATCCAGAAAAAAACACACATCCATCAAAAATCATCAAGTGGTAGCCTACAGATATATTGATGACATCTTCTGTATATATAATGGAGGTCATAATGAACTGGCAGATTTCATTTCTCTAGTCAACAGTTTTGACTGTAACCTACAGTTTACATCTAACGTAAAAGTGAGTTTGCTGGACATGGGTTGATAGAATTTCTCTCCACAGATCCCTGGATACATGCATTTGTTAATTCAAATATATCTTTAATTATGTTTAAATGTTCTGTTCTAGGTCATCGGAGGAGCGGCTGAGTTTGTGTAATGATGAACTTTCTCCATTTCTATTAGGAGACGTGCTGACCATGGGAATTAACCATTAGAAGGTTCTGTGGAGTTGAACAATGCTCTATTTTGACAAGCTCTCATTTTAAGCCTACAGGTCTGGGAGTGGATAAGCTGCACAAGGACGGTCATTTAGGATATGGTCGGGGCAGAGGTCACAGGGTCCGGCCGACATAAGGGCATTCTTTTAGTGGATATATGGTCTCTGCTCAGTCACTTTGGGATAGGGACTGGAAAACAACACAGGGTTTATGGCGTCTCTCTAAGATAAATGGTTACAAGAGAATCCACAGAAGTGGGAAACATTCCACCAGATGCCCCAGCAGGCAGAAGCTATGTGGAGAGGAAATCAACACTATGCATTTAACAATCTAAATGAATGAGGGTTTTCTCTCATGCTTGACGGTTGTTGCTTAATATTCAATATATATCCTACTGATTGACTGAGTGGGTTGTGACATCTGATATGAAATAAAGTTTAGACTATACATTCGATGTGCTAACCTTTTTCCCCCAGGAGAGAGGACAGGATCTGACACAGAACACAGCGCAAAGGAGAGGAGAGGTTCCGGGTTCGAATCTCAGACGGCCCGGCGTTGGTCTTTGGGAATATTAGATGCTCAGCAGAATATATATTGGTTATCTTATGATAGAGTGTGTCTAGAACAGTAATGGAATGGGGTCAGATGTTGTATTTTGGTGTGTTGAATAAACTTCAATTTGCATTACTTGCTACACAATAAGGGAGCTATATAATATCTAGATAAATAATAGCCTATTGTTATTATTGCAACCAAATGGAAAATAAAGGTATAGTCAAATTAGTTGATAAGTGGTAATTGATAAGAGTTTCTCATCCGGTTTAAACAGGGTGAGTTTTTCTCTGTTTTGATTGAAGAATACGCTCTTACTCTGGTTACATCCTTAGGGTGGTTACAGACCGAGAGACAGTAAGTCTGAACTGTATGATGTTAAATCCAGTTCAGACTGGGATTAACCCATGATTAGCTGAATTTGATCTTATCCAGGATGTAGAATTAGTTTATATAGTCTAAAGTAATTATAAATAAAGTGCTATAAGATTTCTAAATAGGTAAATAGCTAAATTAGCTGACCAAATTATAGGAGTTGAAAATAGGAATTTAAAGTAAATATATTGACAGTTGCTTTGGTAGATAGGAAGTTTATAGATAACTATTTCAAGGAGAGGGTTAGAGCTGTCACCTCCAGTGGGAGAGCCAGGTCACATGATGTGGACAGAGAGGGGGAGAAAAACATGCCTGTCAAGTAGCAGTGACCGGAGAGATCGGATGACCACCAATACCAGCACAGCAGTGAAGGATGACACTAGATGGAGGAGGAACCATACCGGAAGACAGACGCCCCCAAGGGAATGTAGTTTAAAAGCACAGGCAAAAGAGAAGGGAGGGGTCGGTTTGCAGGGGTCTATTTCTTGACCTGCTTCATATCAGCTGTGAGGGAGGGACCACTGCGAATCCACCTCGGAGATCTCTGAATGGGGTAATATATAACTTGACCTGCCGTTGTACCACTATGCAAAATTCTCTATATAAAATAATGTTCTAAATATCAGAATTGCTTGTTGTATTGGTTTTTTCATATATCTGGAATAATTGGACACTGGAAAGGTATTAACATATGTCACACCTTCTGATTGGAGTGGGCTGTTTTAATTAGGTTGAACGAGGTACAGACAAAAACCTTTCCATCAATTGGTGACCCCGACGTGATGATGATCCAGAGAGAAAAGCAAGCATTCTGATCAAGCATTTCAGGAAAACAGTGGCTTAACATCCCGGGAAAATATCAATAAAGGGTTTACGGATTACCTTTTTCATAAAAATATCTGCATTGGCTATTCTAAATTATTGTTACACTAACTGGATTCCACAAATGCTGTAATTTATCAATCAAATTTAGGAACCGGTACAAAGCTGGTCAGACACGTGTTTTGATATTTTGGAAGGATTTGTAGGCGAGATGTACTTTAAAACATCTGCCAAAGGGACCGAGCGCGTGTGAGGGACGTAATTAAACCCAAGACCATTGCCCACGACCGAGCACGTGTGAGAGAAGTGATTAATCTCAAGACCATTGTCAGACCGAATGCATGGAAGAAAATAGTACATTATTATTATGATAATACTAATTTTCCAAGACCATAGCAAAAATATGTTATTTATACAGAACCGGCGTGTTCTGGAGAAGTCCGCTTTGTACAGAGAGCATAAATGCTCAGGTTTTTGCATTTTATTGTAATATATCTCTGAAGGTTTTGCTATATTATGAATTGTGAAAAATCAGCTATAGAGAAGATCATAAAAGATTATTTTTTAATGGGGAAGAAATAACACAGAAATGTCTAATAATAGTAATATCAATATCCATATTTTGAGTTGAATTTTAGATTCTTCCAATTTATGTTGCTATGTAAATTAGACACAAAGGTGTATGCTATAAATTTAAACAAAAAGGTGAACCTAATGCAAGATTAGGTCACGTTGGGTTAGTATTCCTTTGTATAATTGTGTTATACTGCTTTATGATCCATAACTTTGCTGTAAGTTTGAGAAGAAGAGAATGAATGTAAACGATCCTTAGACTTAGGGGAACATTTTCTATATAATAGAAAGGGATAAATAGGTTGTATAATTAGTCACACTCCTTGATTTGTCAAGTGAGTGCTATTTGAAACAAAGAAGTTTCAGTGTGCAGGGACGCCTGTCACAGTGAAACGGTAATATGTAAGAGTATAGTATATAAATAGAATTAACAGTCATTTGACGCTTATGAAAAAACTGTTTGTGGAAGAAAAATACACCATAGTTGATGCGCGCAGCTTCTAACCAAGGGTCCGGGTGCAGGCAAATGGCCGCGGGTGTAATTCTGCTGGCACTTTTGCTGTCTGAGTGGGCTCTGGCGTCCAAACAGGAGAAGCCTGTGAGTCTGTCTGGCGGAGTTGGGCTGCAGAGCGGAGAATTGTAGATAGCCTATGAGTTATTTTGCCGTCAAATTGGCGTAAGGTCGCGCGACAGTTCAAAATAATAGCGTATGCTTTTAACGTTAGATTTATTTAGAAATATAAATAGATATGGAATGGGATTAATGGCCTATGGCCTATGGATTATGCAAATAGATATAATAGGCGTCACATAGATAATATGTCCTCCCAACTAGTAGACATGTGTGCGTGAGACGGGGTAGATTATAAGCATGACTGGCTCTTTACGCATTCAAAGAAATATAGCTCAGTTGGTAAAGCGCTCGGGTTTGAACCTGTGAAGTGTGCGGTTCCATAGTAGCCTAATGGAACAATGTACTGTTAAATCAAAACAGACATCGACAACCTTTATTTAGTTTTTGTCTGTTTGTCAGTCTGTCTGTCTGTCTGTTTGGTTGTCTTTTATCTGTTGGTCGCTCGCAATGCAAACTTCGCATCTCGATGGGCAGTGTGTGCCCTCAGTCCGAATTTGAGTGTGTGTGTGTTTGTGTGTGTGGGCTGCTGTATGAGGAAGCGGAGTTTCCGGCAGTTTCCAGCGGAGGGAGAGGATTGCTGACGCTGCAAAACTCCGAGAGAAACGCCGCTGGCTGGTCCGGCTCGGGGGGGCTAAACAGCTGTACAACAGGTAGACGTGGTTTTCTTTCAGGGCTGGTACAGTACGGGCCAAGGAGGGTCTGACAGCAAGCAGAGCACCAGACGCGGCTTGTACCGGGCGGTGGCGAGCCAGCAGCTACCGGAATGGCCAGAAGGGTGTCGCACGTTACTTTTGTCTGTTAAAATGAAGTTGGTAATGTACAATTTGATGCAAGGGGGAACAAACCCTTTCAGAGGAACTTGTAACACCAAACTGTCTGTTTTGCTGCAGCTCGCAGTGCTGCTTTGTCCAGGACCTTGCTTCCTGGATCTGTTGAGAGGTGGAGGGGGGCTGCTCCGTGCAGCCCCAGTCGGGAGCTCCGTTCTGTTCAAGGTCTATATGATAAGTGAAGTGAGCATGCGCAAAGACTGGGCGTGTCTAAAAACACACCATGTCCAAGAATGTTGTCCCTTGAGAAGGTTAAAGAGGTCAGCCCTTTCCTAAGGGTGGGGCTGCACGAGTGGGGTAGGCTCCTTGAGCAAGGCATTACATCAGGGCAGCGGTGCTGTAAGTGGCTGATTATGTAGGCTATAAGTTCCATGTTTGAGTTGATTTGAGTGTGATAATTTGAGATAGATAGGATTTTATGATACTGCATGAGTGATGGTTGGATGCCGGGTGTGAAATTTGATAGAAACGGATGTCATTGTTGATAATGCTGATAGTATGGGGCGGGAACGTTCATTGATTCTATGGAGAATGAAAGCATTGATTATAATATTTAGATTGGCGAAATGGTGCTGTGTTTTGTCGGTGTGGCTGTGATATGTGAAATGATGTCTGTTCATGTTTGGAACATTCTTGATGACATCATTTGTGGTTGGTGTAGCCTACTGGAGTTTCAGTGTGGATCAATTGGCGGGGAGGATTCATTAATGATTACTCGTTTGAGGTGTCAATTGATCTGACCATATTGATAGTTGTTTGATTAATTTAGACCAAAAGGGGGTCCCCATGCATTGTGAGGTGCATGGGGAATGAATGCGTAAAATATAGAATGGACCCAGATGGAAGGTTAAATCTCAGCAAAAAACACACTGACTCAGATATAATAAATTATGAAAAATAAAATAGATTGGACTGGGAAAGTACAGAAGTGGGGAACACTGAACACTGCACATTATATAGTAATACGTACTGAATAGGAAGTTTGCAGTGACACATAAAAGAACAATGAGTATATGATGAGTTTGTTTAGTTGACAACTTTGCATAAATGAAGGGTTTGTTGATTAACTTGAAAATTCTCTCTGTCGTCTCTATAGAAGAACTAGCTCAGACCCAGGTAAGATACATCAACATTTTTCCGTTTGAGGAAAGCTACACATAGCGAAATTTACACTTAAGTACGCTGGAGATGTTTTCAAAAGTATCTATAAATAAGTCAATGGCCTCCTCTGAGGACGAGATTATACTTGAGTTTGCATTTAGAGTATTGTTGTTTTGCCTCAGTCTGGGGACTGACCCACCCCAATAAGCTAGCTCTTAAAGCAGTTGTTTTTTTTGGGAATTCATCCAACCCACTCAAGACATGTACACGAAATCTGTAAACTTGAAAGGCAGACTCAAGGAGCCATCTTGTTTATGAGGTGCATTGCAATCAAATTATAAAGTAAACAATTGAATATGTACTCACAGAGTATCTCAAACATTATCTGCCATACGGGCGTACTTGTTGTACTAATAAAAATAGAAGAAATTATTTTGTCTAAAATACAGGCACATTGTGAAATCAAATGTTTGCAGCACAGGTCCAATCTTGAAGATGTGGGTTTCATTTTTGCATAGTGGGAACTAAGCAAGTAGTCTTATGCACTCATTTGGTTACAAATAGGTCAAGGGGGTATGGGTTTAGCATGGGTCAAGGGGGCAACCATTATTATGACAAATTTGGAAATGATTAGATGCATTAATGGGGTTAAGTTGTGTTTGTGCTGAGGTTTAATGTTGTCTAAGTGGGTTTCAGGAAAGATATGGGAACAGTTATGTTACTGAATGAACTGAATGTTGTCGTTGGGGGGGTTTCAAATGGGGCTTATGTTAGATGCAGTACCAAGCCAGGTTGAAGAGCCAAGTTGAAGAATATGTTTAAAATAACTCAAATCACAGTGCTATAATATGCTATGTTTCAGGAGAAGCAATTGGACCGTCCGGTGCCGCATTGGGACGAAATAATGGAGTAAAGTTCACACCTATTGAATAGGTGTGAAAGGGGGATTGATAGAATTTCTCTCCACAGATCCCTGGATACATGCATTTGTTAATTCAAATATATCTTTAATTATGTTTAAATGTTCTGTTCTAGGTCATCGGAGGAGCGGCTGAGTTTGTGTAATGATGAACTTTCTCCATTTCTATTAGGAGACGTGCTGACCATGGGAATTAACCATTAGAAGGTTCTGTGGAGTTGAACAATGCTCTATTTTGACAAGCTCTCATTTTAAGCCTACAGGTCTGGGAGTGGATAAGCTGCACAAGGACGGTCATTTAGGATATGGTCGGGGCAGAGGTCACAGGGTCCGGCCGACATAAGGGCATTCTTTTAGTGGATATATGGTCTCTGCTCAGTCACTTTGGGATAGGGACTGGAAAACAACACAGGGTTTATGGCGTCTCTCTAAGATAAATGGTTACAAGATAATCCACAGAAGTGGGAAACATTCCACCAGATGCCCCAGCAAGCAGAAGCTATGTGGAGAGGAAATCAACACTATGCATTTAACAATCTAAATGAATGAGGGTTTTCTCTCATGCTTGACGGTTGTTGCTTAATATTCAATATATATCCTACTGATTGACTGAGTGGGTTCTGACATCTGATATGAAATAAAGTTTAGACTATACATTCGATGTGCTAACCTTTTTCCCCCAGGAGAGAGGACAGGATCTGACACAGAACACAGCGCAAAGGAGAGGAGAGGTTCCGGGTTCGAATCTCAGACAGCCCGGCGTTGGTCTTTGGGAATATTAGATGCTCAGCAGAATATATATTGGTTATCTTATGATAGAGTGTGTCTAGAACAGTAATGGAATGGGGTCAGATGTTGTATTTTGGTGTGTTGAATAAACTTCAATTTGCATTACTTGCTACACAATAAGGGAGCTATATAATATCTAGATAAATAATAGCCTATTGTTATTATTGCAACCAAATGGAAGAGAGCTGTCACCTCCAGTGGGAGAGCCAGGTCACATGATGTGGACAGAGAGGGGGAGAAAAACATGCCTGTCAAGTAGCAGTGACCGGAGAGATCGGATGACCACCAATACCAGCACAGCAGTGAAGGATGACACTAGATGGAGGAGGAACCATACCGGAAGACAGACGCTCCCAAGGGAATGTAGTTTAAAAGCACAGGCAAAAGAGAAGGGAGGGGTCGGTTTGCAGGGGTCTATTTCTTGACCTGCTTCATATCAGCTGTGAGGGAGGGACCACTGCGAATCCACCTCGGAGATCTCTGAATGGGGTAATATATAACTTGACCTGCCGTTGTACCACTATGCAAAATTCTCTATATAAAATAATGTTCTAAATATCAGAATTGCTTGTTGTATTGGTTTTTTCATATATCTGGAATAATTGGACACTGGAAAGGTATTAACATATGTCACACCTTCTGATTGGAGTGGGCTGTTTTAATTAGGTTGAACGAGGTACAGACAAAAACCTTTCCATCAGGGTCTTGAACAAGAATGGCTCCCTCCTAACAACACTGTATAGAAAAGAGACAGATAAAAACACTTTATTGTTGGCTTCAAGTTTTCACCACACACCCTTAAAGAAGGGGTCAGTTTTTTTCGACTAAGAAGGATCTGCAGTGGTGTAGTCTATCTTTTTTCAGAGGGTATACTGACTCTGACCCCCCCCCCCCCCCCCCGTTATGCGGGGGTTATGCATAATTAAGTTATGCATAATTGAGGGCGTGTCCGAGTGAGTGAGCGCTGCTCTGCTGCCACCATGGGGCTGCCACAGCCCAGCCTGTTTGCTAGTACTGTGGCTAACGTTAGGCTAATTGTCTGACCTGGCGGTCGCGTTTGTGGTGTTGCGGTCTTTTTGTCAATATTGGACAGTAAATATGTTTTCTTGCGATGCAGTTGGTTGTATTAACCATACCTCAAAGAAAGGTGGTTTCCACTTTTTTCAGTGAGTGAATGAAGTTGTCAGTGGTGTTGTGCTCGCAGGAGCTGGTTTGGTTATGAAATATGATTATTAATAATTATGAATTATTAATATTCATAGATTTATTAGATTTGACAGAAAATATTGTATTCTCTGTAAGATTCGGGCCACCACTGTAGTTAAGGCTACAGACCTGTCTAAAAGTCAGTTATGACTAGATTAGACACCAAACCAAATTGTCATATCAGTCTCATAATGATATGGTGTACATTGTACAGTTGATTGAAGGGTCAAAGTTCGTAAGCTTCTGTCACAGATTTCCACAGATAAAATACCTCATGAATAACAACCAAGATTCATATAATTATGTAATAAAAAGATTTAATAACTCACAATATCAATTGACATTAACATAATGATTAAAATATCAGTTCATCACATTTACTTTTATGACTAATACTCTACCACATCTATAGCTAATACCTAATGTGAACAAACATTATCAATTGTGTGTGTGTGTGTGTGTGTGTGTGTGTGTGTGTGTGTGTGTGTGTGTGCTTTAAGTCTGCCTGGCTGGCAGGCCTGGGTGTGTGGGTATGTGAGTATGTGGGTGTTAATTAGCATTTGTGTGTGTGTGTGTGTGTGTATGTGTGAGAGAGAAGGAGGGCGGAGAAGGTGGAGTGTCTTATGTCACCCCAGGATTGGCTGAGGGGCGGTCTGGTCGTGTGAAGACCGCCTCCTTTTCAAAATGGCGGTTTTGTCAATTTTGTGGAAGGAGAGAGAGGGGAATCGACAGGGAGAAAGAGAGAGGGAGAGCAGGGGAGAGAGAGAACACGCTGGTGGCCTCAATTCTCACAGATCGCTAACAGTCACATACAGGATACTGTAATCAACACATATGACAATGCATTTTAACCCCTAACTCTGCCCAGAACCATTAAACCATAAACTCTCACGTGGGTCTCGCTCCGAGAGGGAGAGCGAGTAGGGAGAGTTGCTCTGCACGCGCCTCTGGGGTTGCCGTGGAGCGGATGGCGATGGCCTGCAGCGCGGTTCACCCTGGCCTGGGGAAGCGTGCAGCGGACGTCTGATGGGGGTTGACGTGCCTGGGGGTTGACGTGCAGTCTCTCTGCTCGTTGAGTCGAAGGAGTGGGTGGCTGCTCTCTGTGGCTGGCACCACGGTGGGTATTTTGCGTCCTTCGTCGGCTGTTGGTTCTGCGACTGGGGCCACGGTGTGTCTTTTCTTCAGCCGTTGGTTAGGCGGTCTTGCCTGGAAGCTTGATCAACAGCTGGCGTTGTGCCAGGCTGTGGCACGTCTGGAAGCTTGATCTACAGCCGGCGTTGTGCCAGGCTGTGGCAAGTCTGGAAGCGTAAGGAGGGTTTTCCCTGCGACTTATAACGCTAAACCGACTTAAATTAAACTGAGATTAAGTAGAGCTATCTCAGTTACGCATGCTATGTCTCGTGGGACTTACGGCGGGCCTTTCAGCCGATTTCTACCTCTGGTGTTGCTGTCTGGTTGAGGCCTGGTTCCTTCTGAGGCCCTGGTCAGGCCTTTGTTGCAGGCCGCAGGGGGTGCAGCGAGCGGGGGAGGGGAGCTGGCTTCCTGGCTCCTCCAGACCCTTCCGCTGCGCACGAAAGCTTAGTTGAGACTCTTAGTTAAAACTGTTTTCCAACAGTTTTGGTACTGTCTGGGGAAAATCACGAAGGGTTCTCATTGGCCTCTCATGTGTCTTTTGTGATGGTTCTGGCCAATGATAGCGCTCTGTGAGCTGGACTGTGCCCATTCTGTAAGGTGAGGCAAGGAAAAAGGGGGTTTTATGGCTTGATTACCCTTAGAGATAAAACAATGGCCGGAATCCTTTGAGGCTCGGCCCCCAGCTGTGCTGGTATCTGGAGGGTGTGACCCAGCCATTTGGTTCTCCCTCCAGCTTCACCCCGAATGTGAGGCCATATCCAAACACAGGCAATACACTCAAATGTCCCACATTCAAACATATAAGTAATACAGTACAGTCCATAATGTGTCGATCACAACATCCCCCCTCCTCGTCTGTGGACTGCGGTCGACCTGCGGTCCGCAGGCGAGGATGAAGGGCTGTACAGACAGTTTGCTGTAACTTTTGGTCACCATGTCCATCTGTTCTGTGGGATCAAAGTGTCATACTCAGGCAGTTCATAGTTCATCATCGGTTCAGGCTTGGTTCTGGGCAGACTCCTAACCATACCTAGACTCATTACCATATAGATAATACAACCTTAAGGTCATATACACAACATCATTTCAAAATCAACAGGGTGAGCAGGGAAGGGCAGGAGGAGAGAAGGAGAGAGAGAGAGGGTGACAGGGTGTGATTTTGAATGTGTGCTGCATTCCAGCAGTGTTTGTGCATGAGTCTCCGTGTCTATGTAGCTATGTGCCAAGCTTTGTCCTATTTTGATGTGGTCTGCCTGCCGTAAAGGTGTTATGTTTCACAGTACAGCGTTGACAATGCATCTAGCCTACATAGAGATAAGGGTGAGAGCCGAGTGACAGGTGACTGTCAGGGGTGACAGGGTGGCTGCGTCCAGTCACCCGCCCTTCACCGAATTTGATGTCATCTCCTGGGAGGGCCTCTGGTGGCTTGAATGCCCACCCTGCCCGTCAGGCGTCTGGTGCCCGTTCGGATGTCTAATTGGGTGGAGGGCCTAGTGTGGTGAGGAGACTCACGCCGTTCGCGCCCTGTGGCGCGACTGTGATGTCTCTTTGGGCAGCAGCTACCCCCCTTGGCTCTGTCCGGCAGAACCAGGTGGTCTGGCCTGCATGGTGAGCGTGTGTGTGGTACCGTCTCTGGGTCCACACACACGCGGTTGGTGGGTTGAAACTGGCCATTTCTGCTTTTTGCTTCGGTTTCCACCTCCCACGCTATTGAGGCGGTTTTGAGAACCGTGCGCATGTTTCGGTCATACCAACGTGCGTCTAGGGCTACGGATGGGCGCACCGAGTCATGCAGACCATCTAGGTAAAGTTCCTTGAGACGTGGCACGTCTCCTTGATCCGGGCCATTTCTACCTTGATTATAAATTCTTTTCAAACGTCTGAAGTAATCCCTAGGATGTTCCTGGTAATTCTGTTTGACGTGTAAGGCCGCGTTCCTCCCCGCCGCTGACGACTGGGTAAGGATGTACTCTTCGCCCAAGGCTTCGCGAAGCTTGTCAAAGTCATCTCTGATATGGGAAGGTTGCGTTTGGATAAACGCACGCACGTGCTTTGAGCTTGTGCTCCATATCAGTTGAGCTTTCTCTCGCGGCGAGGCGTGTGGCAGAGCCTGCGAACCACGTTCGACTTCGTTGAGATAATCGGTCAAGTGTACCTCGTGACTGGCGGGATCAAACAAATCGATGTCGTTGGCTATTGACTCCAGTAAGTGATAGCGTGATTCTGCTTCTCGGAGAGAGAGTTCTGACTCACTCTGTTTTGGCAGTGGAGGCTGCAAGAAGGAGTGGCCGTTTGCCCGATTGGGCACCAAAGAGCGACTAATGTCATCATGCCCGGGGTCCCCCCTTTCGGGGGGAGGGGTGGAAGAGCTGACTTCCTGTTTCCTTGGTGGACAGGAGCTAGAAAGTGAGTGAGGCTGGATAGCCTCTTGTGAAAAAGACCTATCAGCGCACCCGTTGGTGGCCTGAGCAAATTACGGTTTATAATGCACAGGGCGGTAGTCGATCGACTCGCCGCGGGCGTGATAAATGGAAAGTCGGTAAGACACACGTTCCTCCCTGCAGGGGGTTGCAGTGTGGATCGTTTTGTCATAACCGGAAGTGGCGCTGTCAAGTCGTTTGACTGTCAGCGGTTTGTGCTCTGAGGTGGAAGTCAGAGCTGGATGAAAGCGTGAATAACGTCTGATTCTACACGTAGGTTGCTCGGATGAATGACTGACTGGTATGTCGGAAGCATGGAAGTCGAGCTCGGAATCGGATGACGACTGCTGGGCTGAATAGCCTGAATCAGTTTGCTCGTTGTGAGAGCGGTCTCCCCCCTTTCGCGGTGTGGTGTCGCGATGTCTAGCAGCGCGGCTGCTTGCCAGCGCGGGCGCTAAGTGGTGTGCGGGGGTCTGATTCGAGTCGGGGGTTGGTCTAGCCCTAGGAGGCGTGTCAGCCTCCGGTGCCGGCGGGGCTATGGCCCTTACGGCCTTCTGGTGCTCTTGCTGCTTGGCCGTTCTCGCGTTTAGCCGTGCGATCACTGCTCGGGTGGTTGGTGGAGCAGTGCGACCCGAGAGGGGGACCGTTCTGGGTCCGAGGGCCGCCGTGGATCCGGTCTGCATGCCCTTTTGG
This sequence comes from Poromitra crassiceps, assembly GCF_964638095.1. NCBI lineage: Eukaryota > Metazoa > Chordata > Actinopteri > Beryciformes > Melamphaidae > Poromitra > Poromitra crassiceps. The sequence continues at coordinate 20,367,610 of NC_139628.1, read as the reverse complement.
CTCTGTTGCAGCCGGGAAACTTCGGTACGCAGTCGGGCTAATTCTGTTTGGCAGACCTGGGCTTGTCGATGCAGGCCCAGGTTGGCCTGCAGCGTAGCTTGACAGCTGTTGCGCAGTCTGCCTATCTGCGTCTGGTAGACAGTGGTCTGCCGCTGATGCGCAGCGTCCTGCACCTGGAATCTGCGATTTTGCAGAAAGAAAATAATTCCCAATGGAATTATTAGGACCGCTAGTGTTAGCATTACAATGCTAAATTCATCTGCTCCTCCTGTGGGCGGGCAGATGAGAGAGGCGGCTACCGCTTGCAAGTCGGTGGCGGCCATCTTAAAGAAAGTTTCAGCGCTGACCATCTTGTGGCAGCGCAGGCTCATCGCGATGAGTCAAGCAGCTGTTTTACTGCTGTCAATTTTAAGCAAAAGGTGTGTGCACTCACCGTGTTGCTATGGCATCAATGCCGTCGGTGCCCACAGTTACTAATCCTAATTAAAGAATGGCCCAAATGTGACAGTCTCTCTGTGAGTTAGCTGCCAATTGCATGCAGTTAGTTTGACAGCTGTCAGCTGTCACTCATGTCAGCTGTCAGTGTCATCAGGTGCAGGGGTCTGCCTGTCTTTCGCATGCAAATTCACTGTGACTGGTGGTCACAGGGCTTTGTTTACACTTTGTCTCTGGCTCTGGAGGAGACAGGGTGAATGTTTTTGAATGCTAATCTGAGGGGGGGGGCAGCCTGACTTCCCCCCACCCTTTGCCAGTGTGGCTTTCAAATTAGCATCAAAGGTTCCACTTAAATATGCGCAGCGCTGTCTATTTACTCTCTGATAGAGTCACTCTCTGATAGATAGAAAAATTGCTATCTCTCACAATTTAGGTTGAAGGCACAGTGGGAAACAGTTTAACTGTGGTTTCTAACATAAAAATGGAATCAAGGATTTTAAACTGAGCTGTTGTCTTTGGGACTGTTTTGCTCAGAAATATTCAGTACAAATCCTAACTTGTGTTAAGATTATGGGAAGATTCCATATTTTATGATTAGAGTTCCTTTAGTGTCTTCTGACGCATGTGATTTGCTTGGCAGAGCGCTATAGAAAACCTGATTTTGGAAAAATTTGAAAAACTTTGATTTTCTAAAATTTATGGATTTTTATTATTCATGCATATCATATCTGGAAATACTGATATTAGAAGCCTCACACGGGGCACCATTTATGTTGTGCTCGCAGGAGCTGGTTTGGTTATGAAATATGATTATTAATAATTATGAATTATTAATATTCATAGATTTATTACCAAACCAGCTCCTGCGAGCACAACATAAATGGTGCCCCGTGTGAGGCTTCTAATATCAGTATTTCCACAGATATGATATGCATGAATAATAAAAATCCATAAATTTTAGAAAATCAAAGTTTTTCAAATTTATGGATTTTTATTATTCATGCATATCATATCTGTGGAAATACTGATATTAGAAACCTCACACAGGGCACCATTTATGTTGTGCTCGCAGGAGCTATGAAATATGATTATTAATAATTATGAATTATTAATATTCATAGATTTATTTGATTTGACAGAAAATATTGTATTCTCTGTAAGATTCGGGGCACCACTGTAGTTAAGGCTACAGACCTGTCTAAAAGTCAGTTATGACTAGATTAGACACCAAACCAAATTGTCATATCAGTCTCATAATGATATGGTGTACATTGTACAGTTGATTGAAGGGTCAAAGTTCGTAAGCTTCTGTCACAGATTTCCACAGATAAAATACCTCATGAATAACAACCAAGATTCATATAATTATGTAATAAAAAGATTTAATAACTCACAATATCAATTGACATTAACATAATGATTAAAATATCAGTTCATCACATTTACTTTTATGACTAATACTCTACCACATCTATAGCTAATACCTAATGTGAACAAACATTATCAATTGTGTGTGTGTGTGTGTGTGTGTGTGTGTGTGTGTGTGTGCTTTAAGTCTGCCTGGCTGGCAGGCCTGGGTGTGTGGGTATGTGAGTATGTGGGTGTTAATTAGCATTTGTGTGTGTGTGTGTGTGTATGTGTGAGAGAGAAGGAGGGCGGAGAAGGTGGAGTGTCTTATGTCACCCCAGGATTGGCTGAGGGGCGGTCTGGTCGTGTGAAGACCGCCTCCTTTTCAAAATGGCGGTTTTGTCAATTTTGTGGAAGGAGAGAGAGGGGAATCGACAGGGAGAAAGAGAGAGGGAGAGCAGGGGAGAGAGAGAACACGCTGGTGGCCTCAATTCTCACAGATCGCTAACAGTCACATACAGGATACTGTAATCAACACATATGATAATGCATATGTGTTGATTCTCTGCCCAGAACCATTAAACCATAAACTCTCACGTGGGTCTCGCTCCGAGAGGGAGAGCGAGTAGGGAGAGTTGCTCTGCACGCGCCTCTGGGGTTGCCGTGGAGCGGATGGCGATGGCCTGCAGCGCGGTTCACCCTGGCCTGGGGAAGCGTGCAGCGGACGTCTGATGGGGGTTGACGTGCCTGGGGGTTGACGTGCAGTCTCTCTGCTCGTTGAGTCGAAGGAGTGGGTGGCTGCTCTCTGTGGCTGGCACCACGGTGGGTCTTTTGCGTCCTTCGTCGGCTGTTGGTTCTGCGACTGGGGCCACGGTGTGTCTTTTCTTCAGCCGTTGGTTAGGCGGTCTTGCCTGGAAGCTTGATCAACAGCTGGCGTTGTGCCAGGCTGTGGCACGTCTGGAAGCTTGATCTACAGCCGGCGTTGTGCCAGGCTGTGGCAAGTCTGGAAGCGTAAGGAGGGTTTTCCCTGCGACTTATAACGCTAAACCGACTTAAATTAAACTGAGATTAAGTAGAGCTATCTCAGTTACGCATGCTATGTCTCGTGGGACTTACGGCGGGCCTTTCAGCCGATTTCTACCTCTGGTGTTGCTGTCTGGTTGAGGCCTGGTTCCTTCTGAGGCCCTGGTCAGGCCTTTGTTGCAGGCCGCAGGGGGTGCAGCGAGCGGGGGAGGGGAGCTGGCTTCCTGGCTCCTCCAGACCCTTCCGCTGCGCACGAAAGCGTAGTTGAGACTCTTAGTTAAAACTGTTTTCCAACAGTTTTGGTACTGTCTGGGGAAAATCACGAAGGGTTCTCATTGGCCTCTCATGTGTCTTTTGTGATGGTTCTGGCCAATGATAGCGCTCTGTGAGCTGGACTGTGCCCATTCTGTAAGGTGAGGCAAGGAAAAAGGGGGTTTTATGGCTTGATTACCCTTAGAGATAAAACAATGGCCGGAATCCTTTGAGGCTCGGCCCCCAGCTGTGCTGGTATCTGGAGGGTGTGACCCAGCCATTTGGTTCTCCCTCCAGCTTCACCCCGAATGTGAGGCCATATCCAAACACAGGCAATACACTCAAATGTCCCACATTCAAACATATAAGTAATACAGTACAGTCCATAATGTGTCGATCACAACAGTGGTCACTGCTAATGTTTTACCATGGACTGTATAAATCCTGTGCTAATAATGCTAGCATGATAACATTATCCTTTTCACACACACACACTGAATATACCGAAATGGTAGTTTTGATCATCGACTTAACGCTAATGGTAATCAAAAACGGCCGCACTCATAAGGTTAAGGTGTGTTTGACCTAATATAAATATTAACGTTAATGCACTCACATTTCAGCATGGTAACGCTAGCTAGCTAGCTACAGTAAATGTTTGGAGCATCGGTTTGGATGCTATAACGTTAACGTGAATGTCATGACCTAGTGAGCGTAGTATTAGATCTATATTATACATATTTCAGATGTAAGCTAGCTATAGCTAGACGTTAAGAGGTTAACGTGAATGCGACTGAGACCTGATGGCTTGATATCATATTCCAGATGCAACCTAGCTAGCTAGCGTTAGATGTTAAGAGGTAGGAATATACCGAAATGCTAGACTTGATCGTGGACTTAATATTAATCAAAAACGGCCACACTCATAACGTTAAGGTGTGTTTGACCTAGCTAATATAAATATTAACGTTAAATGCATTCGCATTTCAGCGTGGTTACAGATGTAACCTATTTAGCTAACGCTAGCTAGCTACAGTAGATTTTTGGAGGCTATAATGTTAACGTGAATGTCATGACCATCGGTCATGACCTAGTGAGCGTAGTATTATACTGTATATTATACATAATCCAGATGTAACCTAGCTATAGCTAGGCGTTAAGAGGTTAACGTGAATGCGACTGAGACCTGCATTAATGGCTTGATATCATATTCCAGATGCAACCTAGCTAGATGTTAAGCTCCACACTGCTGTAGGAGTAAAATCAAATGTATCAAGCCTTGACATCATATTCCAACGTGAATTCAGCTGAGGGGTTCCCTTCAGAACGAGACTGTTGCATTCAATATTTTTACATGTTACTATGCAGTAGTTAGTGCAGGCTAGTTAATTGTTGGAAGTAAGGTTTTTGAATTCTAAAAGGCTCACAGCATATGTTGTTTCTGACGTGGATTGATTCATCAAAACTTTCAAAATCCTTACTACTGTACTGTCCATTAATAGTGACATCATGTGACAAGCTGAAATGTCAATTTTTCTAGCAAATCTAGGTAAATTTCAGAGTTTAACGTAGTGTCCCGTCTTGTCTGAGGTGAATGCAAGTGAACTATATTTTTCAATCCTGTCTTTGAATAAAAGTTGTACATTGTGTTATACTTGAAAACCATGTCTCTGCTCCCTTATTTGTGTTTACAATTACAACAAATCTGTATGGTTTATCTGTTGGCATTAAACCGTGGTATTTCCTTGGGTGATATTCCATATTTGTCATTAGACCTGTTCACATCTGCATTTTCTACAAATTGGGCTAAATTTGCAATGGTAAATCAAAGCCACATGTGAGATATCACAAGTACTTTTATTAAAACAATTCGATGATGATGATGACATCTGCAGCTGCTGGACGAGAGACCGAAGACCAGTCCACCTGAAGGAGATCCACAAGACCTTGCCACAGTGCCACACTCACCCAAGATAAATGCTGCTGTAGGGGTAAAAATACAATGTATGCTTCAGGGAATTACATTAAACAGTTAGATAATGTGGTGGTTATACATTGATTAACGTTAATGTTGTTTCACAGTAGCTAATATCTGGCCATAATTCTGCAATTGCCCACTATTTGCTTAGTACGTTATAATAGCGAAAATATCAATATCAGATCAATCTTTGGTTAAACTTTTATTGTAGTTTCGTGTTAATTTAGCCTACCTCAACGTAACGTGAATGTGGAACGATGACTCTTCACCTCCTCACGGGCCCGACCGGAGCAAGGAGAACAGAAGTGGATGTAGCCTGTTAGCTAGCTTGCTAGCAGTCTGACCTAGCTTCAGTTAGCTTGAAGAGAACTGGCGTGTGACAAACACGCCCACTGCCGTGGGCGTGTTTGCACTGGCGTGGGCGTGTTTGTCACCGCGTAAGATCACCCCCATAGGTTATGCTAATCGGTGCTCATCTCACGCTCCACCCTCTCAACCCCCACCTTCACACTACAACCAAAATGGCAACGTCCAGCTCGTTTATGACTTGAACTCTGGCAGGGAGAAGAAATTCAATGGGATAACGACGTCCATATTTTTAGTCTATGATCCCCACACAGGTAGGACATATCACATATGCATCCACACATGTGATCTACATGATTACTTGCCCCGTGTGGACTGAGCTACATTGGGAAAATGACTAGAAAACTTAAATTAAGAATAAGTGAGCACAACAGCACAATACGAAGAAATGACCGGGACTATCCCATCTCTGTGCATTTCAATGACACTCACCATGACATTTCTACGTTGCGCTTCTGCAGTGTGGAGCAGGTCACCTTGCCACCTAGAGGCGGTGACCACGACAAACTGCTAAAACAAAGAGAATCTTTCTGGATCCACACATTACAAACACTGGCACCAAAAGGACTGAATGATGAACTGTTATTCAACATGTTCCTGTGATCCCTGTCTCTAAGTCTATATTGTATTTTTCTATATATTTTTCTACTATATATTTTAAATATTTTTCTATTCCTTCTCAAGGAGCCAATGAGCCTAAACCCTGTGTTGTGTGTGCTGGGCACAGAACAGTCAGGCTCTTTTCCTCATAACCCCTGTCGACTGTGTCCACTTCCACACGTATGGAAATACACTATGGATTATCTAGAGAAGTCTCTGTGTGTTCTCCCTTAAATGTATTGTCTATTTATCTCTTGTGATTATTCATGTTTGTTCTTGTTTACTGTGAAGCTCACTCACATGTGTATAGGTTATCTGTGCATAGGTTTCCCCTTTTAACCTTTCACTGCGGGGACCCTGCTGCTCAGGACCTAATTGAAGACAGTCTGGCCCAAATTAACCACTGTATTATTATGCCTTTTTGTCTATTTATTATCATTGCCTATTTGTCTATTTCCCTGTGGAGCATCACCTTATTAACTTATTAACCTATTGAAGTGTATTTGTAAAATGTTGATACTCTATATATTTGTATATCACTCTGTGCTCCTACCTTTTAGTTAATTGTCTTGATAATTGTCAGATCTGAATACCAGTCTCTGTGGGGAAATCGGATTGGCTGCAACTAAACAGCCAGCCCCTGTTTAAGCTGGGTTTTTTCACTTATAGCTGCTGAATGTTTGTTTGAAAAAGGTTGGTGACTGAAACGTCGGTAACACTTTACAATACTGTAACACAAAAAATGGGTAGTTATTGAGGAACTAGTCAGGAACTAACCATTAGTTCATGAATAGTTAATGATTAGTTCCTGAATAGTTAATAGGTAATTCCTTAATGGTAGTTACTTAGGAACTGTCCATTAGTTACCATGTTAACGAACCAGTAAGTAATGATTACTTCCTTAAAAATATATATATATTTTTTCCCGCTAGTTCATGAGTAGTTAATGGGTAGTTCCTTAATGACCCTTAATGGTAGTTCCTTAAAGATCCTTAATGGTAGTTACTTAAGAACTGACCATTAGTTACCATGTTAACGAACCAGTAAGTAATGATTACTTCCTTAATTTTTTGCTGCTAGTTAATGAGTAGTTAATGGGTAGTTACTTAAGAACAGACTATTAGTTACCATAGTTGTTACTAGGGAATTAATCATTAATTCATGATTACTTTACCATTAGTTACCATGTCTGTGCCCCCTCAAGTAAAGCAGGGCTTCATGCTTAGTTGTAAGTTGGCCAAATGTAGACTGAATGTAATGCTGAAGGTATTTCAGCGGTGTGTCAAGTGTTGCATAACACTGCAGAACAAGTGTATTTAGTGTTCCTGAACATATCCCAGGTTATTAGTAGAATAACATCAAAGAGAACAGAAACACTTCTCTTTTATCAGGTAGTATCAACTGTCTTTATTGTAAATACATGGGTGTTACAGAATGCTGTTTTTTTAATGTTCCACAACATCGCTGGCTTGTGAATGCAGCCCTGCCCCAGCCATCCTTACACGGCTTTGAAGTCCCGGATTTGGTGTTCCTCCACACTGTCCAGTCGGTGGAGTTCTCTGGCACCTCACAGGCCAGAGTGATGGAGTCATACCTGAAGAACTGAGATCTGTCGGGTCGGACGATCAGAGTGGCTGCAGGAGACAGAGTGACGTCAAAACAGGCAGGTCGGTCACACACAAAAGCATAAATGATGCTTATCAGCTTTGGTTTTTAGCACAGGCGAACAAAAAGACTTCAGGTAAAATGGGCCAATACAATGAAATGCTGCTATTGGGACTAACATCATCACACATGACTACTATTGGTCTAATTGAATCCACAAGAGTCTCAATCAGCTTTCCACTCATACACAATTTTATTTATGCAATTTTGGAATGTTTAGACTGTTTAGACTGTTTAGACTGTTTAGACTGTTTAGACTGTTTAGGGACCCCAGTGTGCAGAAATATTCAAATAGAATAGGCGGGAAATAATATATTTATACTGCACTGAAAAAAGTGTTACTTTGGATCAAAGTAAAAAAATTACGTCAACTTGTTACGGCTAAATTTTTTAGTTTTTCTCAAATTAAAAAATTAAACTCGACCAAAGCAAATATTTCTTGTAATATTAAATTAAAAAAATTTTTTTGAACCAATGAAAGTTTTCAATTTTCATGAAATCACAATTTTTACTTTCAATTTCTCCCCCGCTTTGGATCAACTTATATTTTTTACCCTGACTTGAGCCAAAATCTTACACTACTACAAAGTAATATTTCCACTTTATGAAAAATTAATGAAATTACTTTCCTCTAAATTGAAAAATTAAAGTTGGTTGAAATTATAAAAACACACACAGACAAAGCTCAATTCTGAAGATTTATTATGGCACCTTTTCACAAGAGTCAAACATACACACATTCACATGTCCTTTTTTATAACAAATGTCTCCCTTTGAGGTATTCAGAGGTTAAAGTGCTATCAGAAGCAAAACAAAAGTACAATTTTAAGTCGTATCACAAAGAGAAAAAAGTGTTCAGTTCACACTCAAATGACGTTGTACATTTATACAGGGGTGGGCACGGTTTCCGGAGATACGGACCCCTCTAACCTCTCCCAGACCCTAACTCTAGACCTAACCTCTCCCCAGACCTAGGGCTGTGAATCTTCACTGGCCTCACGATTCGATTCAATTACGATTCATCTGTCAACGATTCGATTCGATTAAACGATGCATCACGATCCATCGCGATGCATCTTAAATCGATGCATCACTTTTTCCGCAATACATGATTTATTTTTCTCACTTTCTTTTTTCTCACTGTGTGGCTAGTTTTAAAATAAAAGTGCATTTGGAATTGCATTGTATTATGATCCATAATTAAAATAAACAACTGCATGTACTTACATTCTATTTTATTTGATTAAAAAAAAAAAAAAATTAATTAATAATCGATTTTTGATATTTGTTAATCGATGCAGAATCGTGCACGTCCGCATCGCGATGCATCTTATAATCGATTATTTTTGACACCCCTACCCAGACCCTAACCTAAAATCTCTGGAAACCATGCCCACCGTTGTATAAACGTACGTTACCATTTTATAATGTTGGAGCCGAAATTGTAACATAGCAACGTTGGTCCAAAACTTACCCCGCTAGCCGGGCGCTTCTGGCTCATACGAGCGCATTAGCGCCCGGCGAACGTCACGCATTTCCCATTTTACACTGTGCCATTTTCACGTCTAGGTCTAAATGCCGGCTCCTACCTGAGTCTTCACGTGAAGTGAAGACGCTATCCGATGCAAAACATCCTCTTCTTTTAATGACACCTAGTTGTTGCATCCAAATTGTTGCATAAAATCCACTTTTCTGTCTTTCAAAAAGCAAAAAGCATTTATCTGGAGCACCTCGAGCAACCCGGAAGTCGTTGTTCCGGGTTGCTTCAGATCAGAGAAGAAGAAGAAGCGGTGCCCCCCCCCACGAATTCTCCCTCTCTACTTGCTACAGATAAAACATATCTGATGTGATCAGATGTGGTCTGATCTCACTCACTCTTGCAGCTTAACACTGAGGTTCTGTAGCCTTCGGCTCATTTGTCGACTTTCAATGTCCAAGAAGAGTTTTTGGAAGGCCTCAAATGTGTACTTGAGTTCATCAGGATAGGCTACGTTGAGTGTGTAAATGAGTCCAAGCAGCATGGCACAAGCCAAGGCAACAGAGGACAACTCACTGAGGACCTCCACACCGTCGATCACAATACCGATGTCCTTTGGAGGGGAGAGCGAGTCGCCATCACGGATGACAAAGATTGCCATGGGTGTGCCTTCAAGTTCTGCCTCTTGCCTCTTCCCGTTGCACAGCCTGAAAGACAATTAACTTTAGTATTTTGTGTGTGTGTGTGTGTGTTTTTGAGCCCGGGGAGGGGGATACATTCCACAAAGCTGGAAGGCAGAAGAGAGGGACAGAGAAAACATGGAGTGGACAGATAGATGACATTCCTACACATTTCCAATAAAAAAAATTCATACCTTTTCCAGACCTTGATTAGTCTGATTTTGTCTGGTGTTCAATATGATACATGCAGATAGAAATCTTGCCCCGGCTAACAAGGTCATATCATTCCATAGATTGTTCTTCACAGCCATCAAAATGTGACAGATTATTTGCAGGGTTCCATATTATAAACACAATAGTTTTCTGGGCAGAGCCTATGTTCTTGACTGGCAGTGATGATGGTGGATATTTGATATAAAGCTTGCCGACAGCATCCCTCAGTTAAAGTTGATGCCAGTGATGTCATTTGTGCATAAATGACATCACTGGTCCACAACTTAGGAGAATTCTGTTTTTTAGACACTGTGACCTTATTTCCATCTTAAAATATGATCTTAAACTCACCCAGATAACTTTGGTTTCATTCAGATCACCCGGTAAGATATTGAGCCGTGAGTAACAGGCAAAAACGGGGCATCTAGATCTAGATCAACGATCTAGCATTACCTTGCTTCACCCCTGGCTCTGCTGTCTGTCACATTAATAGCAGTTCCTCACCCTTCCCACTCCATACATTATTCCAGACTGGCTCAAATAAATACACGCTGCCATTGAATTCATCGTCCATAATCTCGAGACCAGATATTATCAGCCAGCGGCGTTTCGAGATTATGGACTCACAGCTCAATATCTTCCCGGACGATACGAATGAAACCAAAGGTATTTGGGTGAGTTTAAAGGGATAGTTCAGTTTGTTTGAAGTAGGGTCCTATAGGTACTTGCATAATGTTATGCATAATAATGGCGTAAGTGAAATGGGTAAATCACTCTGGCCCCTTGTCGCCCAGTCTATCGAGATCCAGCACTCTCAATGCATCAGGCTGAGCCGTTGCCCTGCAGCTTTGAGGGTCAGTAACTAAAACATAATTTAGCCACCTAAAATAACACCCACATAAACAAATCAATATCAGTGTACATGTACCCTCTATTTTGACATTTTTCAGCGTTTTAGACAGCCGTCTCCTCTCATTTGGCACTACATTTGATCTGCACTGCACAACTACCGTATTCCTATGCCTGCACAGTGCCGCGGAGTAATCCAGTCCCGCGGCGCTAAGAATGCAGTAGTTGTGCGGTGCAGAGAAAATGTAGTGCTAAATGAGAGGGCTGTTTGACGGTAAAGTGCTGGAAAATGTCAAAATAGAGCATACATGTACACTGATATTGATTTGTTTAGGCTGTGAGTTATTTTAGGTGGCTAAGTTACGTTTTAGTTACTGGCCCCCAAAGCTACAGGGAAACAGCTCTGAGCCTGATGCATTGAGAGTGCTGGATCTCCAAACACGGTGTGTGATGGGTCCAGAGTGCTTTACCCAGTACACTGACTGTATGCAAGTACATCATAGGACCCCACTTCAAGCAAACCCAACTATCCCTTTAAGATCATATTTTAAGCTGGAAAAAAGTCTGGGTGTCTAAAAAAACAGAATTCTCCTTTACCTCAAATCAACTCTCAATAACTGTCAAACTCAATTAATGTCTGCAAAACTATTTACAGTTTTCAGATGTGTGAGATTATGTGCAAAATAACTGCATTGTGTTATTTTGTCCATTTAATAGCAAACAGCCTGATCTGAGTGCATTGCCACGGTTTGCTGTCTCACCTGGTACTCTTTCAGTTCCTTCACGTCTTCCCCCAGGTACATCACCAGACTCTTCACTCGTCTGATGTTCATGTCGAGGCTCTATAGCAACACACACACACACACACACACACAGCAAAAGATAAATATATCAGATGTCCACGCACCGGCGACCTAACATACAGAAATCAGAAATTGAAAACGTATGCATACCTGATCCAAAGTTTTAAGAGCATCAGCGGTTTTCACCCGGAATGCTCCACCTTTGCTCCTGATCACCTGGAGAAGCTGGCTGCTCAATTTATCCAAATTGGCAAAGAAGCGTGCTTGTAGAGGTACCGTTGTGATCCGTAGGAATTCAGCGTTGATCTGAAATATATAAATTACACAACACATTTTGGGTTAGACAGCCACTCTGAAAAACACATCATACATTTACAGCACACACGGAACCCTGACTATGAGCTTCCTATTGCTAGCTACGGCCCCTTTTCCTAGCCCCGCACCATCCCGTGACCTGGTCAGCATCATCATCATCAGTCAGTATATACATCCCACTGTGACATCATCCTTGATGTCATAAATCCCACTGTGACATTATCAGTGATGTCATAAATCTGACATCAGTGATGCTGGTCTCATTTGCCACACAGCAGCCGAGCTGCGAATGCAAGCTGCAGGGCCAGCTGAGCGAGCCTAGGAATCGAATGTGTGTAGCGTGCGAGATCCCTAGTAAATGTTATTAACCTTTTTCACAGCAGCCATTTTGTGTGTAAAAGCACCAATCAAACATTCTCCAATAACTGCCAACGTTGTGGTTTTATGACTGTAAACATTGTTGCATTGTGTGCGTACGTGCGACGTACCTTATGAGCAGTAAAGTAGGCTGGGATAGGCGACTGGTTGAACAGTTGCAGTGTTCTTGTTACGTGCGTCAGAACCGGGCTTCTACCAAAGTCCAACTGGGGATTTGAACCTGCACCGTTGGACCCTGTCCAATAGACGATAAGACCACCTCCTGGGGGAGAGGAGAGGAGAGCGGGTAGTTGGGGGTTTCAATGGGAGGATACGCGTGTGTGTGGGGGGAGGGGGGGCGCGCGCGCGTGCCTCTGTGCATGGGTGTGACGTACCTTGTGAGCAGTAAAGTAGGCTGGGATAGGCGACCGGTTGAACAGTTGCAGTGTTCTTGTTACGTGCGTCAGAACCGGGCTTCTACCAAAGTCCAACTGGGGATTTGAACCTGCACCTTTGGACCCTGTCCAATAGATGATAAGACCACCTCCTGGAGAGGAGAGCAGAGGAGAGGATTCACCAAATACCCACAACCAATACTGAAACCTATAATACCAACCTACACCATAATGCCAAAACACACAGGGCCCTATTGTCGCAAAAGCGGTAATTTAGAGTTTGCACTTGTTTTGCTGCTAGTTTAACACCGGCGCAATGCAATTTAAGAGCGTGCACAAACGCATATGGCTTCCCCCTGCCGCACTATTAGCTCTACGCCCGTTATAAATGATTATCTAAGCAGGTGTGTCAGCGCAGTCAGCACACCATTTTACAGCAGCTAATATTTTAATATCTTAAGTTGATCTCAGGGCTCTTATATTTTATTTTACTGTAGATTATTTTATTTTATTCTGGTTAATTTTTGTAGACATCCCTTTAATCCCTGAAGTCCGATTTTTGTATAGCCTACAGCAGCGAATATTTTGAGGTGATCTCAACAAAGCCAGGGCGTTTATTTTATTTTACAATAGTTTGTTTTTATTTTATTTATTCTGGCTTATTTATTTGTGAAATCGCTGTAATTTATTTGATGTGATTACTTGATTATTGGACATCATTGTTCGTTTGAATAAAAACAAAATAATTGAAGTCAGACTCCTGGCCTCAGCTCTTTCTCATTGTTGCGCAGTGGGACACCCCCCCCCCCCCCCCCCTTTCTCCAAACAGCAGGTGAAATTGTGTGAGGTTAACCTGGTGTAGCACACTGTAGCATGCAGGCAGGAATGCTGGTGTTGGTCAGTCTGGCCTGCTGTTCATATGGTTGACCAAGAAAACACCTTTAAAAGTGCAACACTGGAGTCTCACTCTCCACCACAACCTCAGGTACCACACACCTATGATAAAGAGAGAGAGGGAGAGAGAGAGAGAATTAAATACATCTATTAATAATATGCTTATTCATAAATCACAATGGTAATTGCATAGTTTCATGCAACCTGAAGTCAAGCAAATCTAATTAGAACTGATTTGTAAATTTACCAAGACAGTGATTGCCGTGATTTAGTCAGATTACCGTTGCCCTACTCTGAACGATGGTGGAGGTGAAATTCAGAGCGTCTCCTCTTGTCTCACTATACTCTGTTTGCGCTCAGACCGGAAAATGTCTTACTTGTAACCAGTGCAGAGGTGCTAAGATTGAGGGTATGTTGATACAAAATACAAAAATATACAATAACTAAAACAAAAAGTTTACCAAATAGAAAGTAAAGAATCTGTTTTGGGTGTTGAAGGAATACAATAAACATGATGTACTCTTATCAGAAAATCATGTAGATCAAGTATGTGGCCCTAATGTGTAAATTAGGGGTCCTTGATATTCAAAAGATTGAGAAGTGTGGCCTAGATCAGAGGTGGTTGGAGGGCCTTGGGTCAAAAATACATGTGTGAAATTACATTAAAATGTTTTTAACCTTTATTTATTCAGGGGAGTCTCACAGAGAAATGCTCTTTTTCATGAGTGCCCTGTTCACATTGACACACACATTCACACCTGGAAGCTGACCAGTTCAAACACAGTCTGACCTTCTGGCCAGTGAGCAGCTCCACTGGAGCGGTTGGGTTTAAAGGCCTTGCTCAAGGGCATCTCAGTGGTGGGAATGAGGGAGGGCCAATTGCTTTATTATACAGAGACAATTTACATTCTAAATCTAAAATATTTTTTCAAAATAAAAATATATATACTCTTGGATCGGTTTTACAGTTGTATTAGTTAGATTTAGAGTTGGTTGAAATTATAACAAAGGCCATTTTCAAAAGGGAAGACAACTTTCTGACAGAAATGCTCCAACAGCCATGCTTTCCCCATGCCAAAATGTGGCCAAACTCTGGAGTATTTACCCACCTTGCAGACAAGCTAGTTTGACATGGTTGATATATGGATTCATTCACTCCTAGTTTGATGATATAAGTATAATTATGTTAGCTTAAAAAAAATAGCCCACTAGAGCCTTTGGAATACAGTCATCAAGCCACATTTTTCTTTGATCATAAAAGCCCAATGCCCAGGCCCATATCAGCTACTAATAGCAATACAACTCACACGTGGCTAGTTTGTATGTTCACATTTCAAAAGAATAACAATGAAATTAGAATGTCCCACCCTGTGGTGAAAACCCACCAACAGTCTAAACATTAGGTGCCTATTGTGTAGCTAGCTCGTAGCTAACATGTAGGTTAGCTCAATGGCTAACTACAATGTTGCTATCAGACTGGTCTGGCGCCGTTTATTGAACTAAACTTACGTTAGCTAACAGGTTGACTAACGTTAATATGTAACGCTAAGCCACATTAAAATCACATCTCGTTATATATCTTACCTCCGCGGATTTATCAGTGAGGCAGATAGAACTAGCTACTGCCTCGCGCTAGCCCAATAGCGAACTAGCTAGCTACAGGGAGCTACCATGGCCATACATCATACAATGCAACATTATACTATCAGACTGGTCTGGCGCCGTTTGTCTAACTAAACTTACGTTAGCTAACAGGTTTACTAACGTTAATTTGTATCGCTAAGTCACATTAAAATCACATTTCGTTATATATCTTACCTGTTTATCAGTGAGGCGATATAAACTGCTGCTGGCTGCTCCCAGTCTGAAGAGGGGATAGAGAGGGCCGCAAACAAGATGGAGGACATTCTAAAAATCAACTCCGCTGTGATTGGTTAAACGTCAGTAGTCACGTGACTTTGCCAAATACTGCCGTGAGAGCAGAAATAGTATTTCATAGAAAGCTAGTGATGTACTTTACAGCAAGGGGGGCCTGATGTACTTTTGATAAAAGTATACACTGTACCTTAGACCAAAGAAAAGACAGAAACATAGTTATATTGGGTCAGATCAAATATAAATTACTCCTTGCATGAATGGAAGCCCATGTTCAATTATTACAGTGTGCGTGCAAAACACTGCATGGTTTTTGCAGAAACTGCATGGGAGTAGCATAAAGTGCACATGTCTGTAGGGGTTCTGTCGTCTGCCTGCCTGGAAGCAGGCTACATGTCTGTAGGGGTTCTGTCGTCTGCCTGCCTGGAAGCAGGCTACATGTCTGTAGGGGTTCTGTCGTCTGCCTGCCTGGAAGCAGGCTACATGTCTGTAGGGGTTCTGTCGTCTGCCTGCCTGGAAGCAGGCTACATGTCTGTAGGGGTACTGTCGTCTGCCTGCCTGGAAGCAGGCTACATGTCTGTAGGGGTTCTGTCGTCTGCCTGCCTGGAAGCAGGCTACATGTCTGTAGGGGTTCTGTCGTCTGCCTGCCTGGAAGCAGGCTACGTGTCGAGCTCTGCCATTGGTGCCAACAAAACAATTTCAGTCGGCAGCGGGGGAATTAATCCCTTTCTGCTCCCTGCAAGCTCCGACCTGCTTCGACCGTTACAGCCTTCCGCTCCCTGCGTGCGCACTCTCAAATGCCTCCACTTCTGTGAAACAACAACACACTACACGCTGAAAATGGCAAGTTTTGATGAAGATTTGGATTGTGCAATAAAGCAGGCCTCCTTGGTACTTTGGGTGGATGGTTGTAAAGATAACCGAGCCTTTTCCCCCTGCTAGACCAGAGTGAGAGAGCAGCGAGACTCTCTCCTGCGTGGGTAAAGCGCGAAACGGAGATCGTCTGGCAAGCGAGACTGGTGGGCATCCATCCTATTCTCATTCAGATATCTTGAGGTGAAAGGTCAAGAGGTCAAGGGACCCCTTTGAAAATCATCACGCCAGTGTTTCCCTCGCCAAAATGTATCTTTGAAGCGTTATTACTGAGAAGCTAGCATGACATGGTCGATACCAATGGATACCTTAGGTCTTCTAGTTTCATATGCCACCAGGATCTTCACTTTAGCCGTAAGAACAAACTACAGCCTCTGAAAGAGTCATTTTGGTTGTGGATGCAAATTTCAACTGAGGGTGCAAAATATTAAACTGAGGGTGCAACGCATGCTCTTGGGACTCATAGTACCGGTCCTTCACGAATACTAGACCTATGAATGACCTATGGTTAATGGGCCAGTAGCCTATACCTAAAATTACTTTTCTTCTTCTTTTTTTTTTTTTTTCTTTTTTTTACAAAAATCAATGTTCCTTTTTAATTAAAACTTTTGTTTATTTTGAAGAGCATGTCAAGACATTATTCATAAAAAAAAATTCTTTATAGGTAAACTTACTTATAATTGCTTTATCCCCCTGATGAATTTGCTATGCCATGCTCACTTAGCAGATGAGTTCTCTGACATCCTGCTTGTAACACTCAGCCCCGCTCACTTTAGCACCCTCATACAGTACAATCAATAATAATAATATAATCACTTTTATTTTATAGAGCACCTCTCTCAAAACAGTTGTTACAAAGTGCTTTACAATAAAAAAGCAAGGAATAAAACACAAGATAGAACACAAAACATAAAGTAAGCACAAATGAGTAAAACAACTCAACAACAATTATAGAAAATGGCTACCGCAATGGAAAAAATAGGGTAAAAATAGAGCTAATAAAACAAGAAAAAAAGGCAAAACACAACTAGAGAATAAACATCACAATAAAAGAAACCTTTACCTAAAAATGAGTTTTGAGGAGTGACTTAAATGAGGACACAGAGTTTAACTATTGTTCCATGTCAACTGGTTTAACATGGGTTTAACTATTGTTACATGTTAACTGGTTGAACTATTGTTACATGTCAACTGGTTTAACTATTGTTATGTCAACTAGTTTAACTATTGTTACATGTCAACTGGTTTAACTATTGTTACATGTCAACTGGTTTAACTATTGTTACATGTCAACTGGTTTAACTATTGTTATGTCAACTAGTTTAACTATTGTTACATGTCAACTGGTTTAACTATTGTTACATGTCAACTGGTTTAACTATTGTTACATGTCAACTGGTTTAACTATTGTTACATGTCAACTGGTTTAACTATTGTTATGTCAACTAGTTTAACTATTGTTACATGTCAACTGGTTTAACTATTGTTACATGTCAACTGGTTTATTGTTACATGTCAACTAGTTTAACTATTGTTACATGTCAACTGGTTTAACTATTGTTACATGTCAACTGGTTTATTGTTACATGTCAACTGGTTTAACTATTGTTACATGTCAACTGGTTTATTGTTACATGTCAACTGGTTTAACTATTGTTACATGTCAACTGGTTTAACTATTGTTATGTCAACTAGTTTAACTATTGTTACATGTCAACTGGTTTAACTATTGTTACATGTCAACTGGTTTATTGTTACATGTCAACTAGTTTAACTATTGTTACATGTCAACTGGTTTAACTATTGTTACATGTCAACTGGTTTATTGTTACATGTCAACTGGTTTAACTATTGTTACATGTCAACTAGTTTAACTATTGTTATATGTCAACTTGTTTAACTATTGTTACATGTCAACTGGTTTAACTATTGTTACATGTCAACTGGTTTAACTATTGTTACATGTCAACTGGTTTAACTATTGTTACATGTCAACTGGTTTAACTATTGTTACATGTCAACTGGTTTAACTATTGTTATATGTCAACTAGTTTAACTATTGTTACATGTCAACTGGTTTAACTATTGTTATATGTCAACTAGTTTAACTATTGTTACATGTCAACTGGTTTAACTATTGTTACATGTCAACTAGTTTAACTATTGTTACATGTCAACTAGTTTAACTATTGTTACATGTCAACTAGTTTAACTATTGTTACATGTCAACTGGTTTAACTATTGTTACATGTCAACTGGTTTAACTATTGTTACATGTCAACTGGTTTAACTATTGTTACATGTCAACTGGTTTAACTATTGTTATATGTCAACTAGTTTAACTATTGTTACATGTCAACTGGTTTAACTATTGTTATATGTCAACTAGTTTAACTATTGTTACATGTCAACTGGTTTAACTATTGTTATGTCAACTCGTTTAACTATTGTTACATGTCAACTGGTTTAACTATTGTTACATGTCAACTGGTTTAACTATTGTTACATGTCAACTGGTTTAACTATTGTTACATGTCAACTGGTTTAACTATTGTTATGTCAACTAGTTTAACTATTGTTACATGTCAACTAGTTTAACTATTGTTATGTCAACTGGTTTAACTATTGTTACATGTCAACTGGTTTAACTATTGTTACATGTCAACTGGTTTAACTATTGTTATGTCAACTGGTTTAACTATTGTTACATGTCAACTGGTTTAACTATTGTTACATGTCAACTGGTTTATTGTTACATGTCAACTAGTTTAACTATTGTTACATGTCAACTGGTTTAACTATTGTTACATGTCAACTGGTTTATTGTTACATGTCAACTGGTTTAACTATTGTTATGTCAACTGGTTTATTGTTACATGTCAACTGGTTTAACTATTGTTACATGTCAACTGGTTTATTGTTACATGTCAACTGGTTTAACTATTGTTACATGTCAACTGGTTTAACTATTGTTATGTCAACTAGTTTAACTATTGTTACATGTCAACTGGTTTAACTATTGTTACATGTCAACTGGTTTATTGTTACATGTCAACTAGTTTAACTATTGTTACATGTCAACTGGTTTAACTATTGTTACATGTCAACTGGTTTATTGTTACATGTCAACTGGTTTAACTATTGTTACATGTCAACTAGTTTAACTATTGTTATATGTCAACTAGTTTAACTATTGTTATATGTCAACTAGTTTAACTATTGTTACATGTCAACTAGTTTAACTATTGTTATATGTCAACTAGTTTAACTATAGTTACATGTCAACTAGTTTAACTATTGTGACATGTCAACTAGTTTAACTATTGTTACATGTCAACTAGTTTAACTATTGTTACATGTCAACTAGTTTTGCAGCAAAAATATTGTGATTGTCTGTAAAAATGTAAAGGGCTATGACGCTCCAACCTTATCTGGTCCATTTTAGCTGATCGGCCATTTTAGATGACTCCCCCATACCTAGCATATATTCTTCACCAGTTTTGCAAAAGATCTGCACCAGGCCAGAGCCTGTGGTTTGAAATGTTTCTGTGTATCACACAGGAAATGAAACTCATCACTTGAAAACATTTGGTCATCTGCGACACTACTGAGGCCTGTACCACGATACGAAGCAAGATTAGTGGCTTAGCGAGGTAACTTCAGGTTTAACCCTGGGTTTGCCGTGCTACGACACTAGTTCACTGTTCTTACCGAGATAGATCACCATGGCAACTTATGCTGCACGGCTAACCTGCTCCGGAGCAGGTTAGGTTCAGAGGATAAGGTCAAAACGCATGAAAAACCTTCTGACCAATCAGCTCTCCGGAAACAGCGAGTCACCATTCATATAGGATCCCCATATGAAAAATAGATTGCATTCAAATGAAAATCACAAGGGGAAAAAAACATTACAACAGCGCTGGAAGTGGGGAGCTGCCGGGGCTGCAGCCCCTGCACCTTCCTGACGCAGCCCCCCCAGGCCCCAACCCCCCCCCCCCCCCCCCCCCCCCTTCAGCCCTGCATTTTCACTTGGCGAAACTCCCGTGATCTCCCCTCTGCACTATTCTAACAGCTTTAAAGTTGACGACTACAGACTATCGATTTCAGCGCCACGGACAGCGTCACTGCCAAAGCCACTTCATCTGTGGTGTATTAGAGTTTGGGGAAACAGCACGCCACCGAGGACAGCGCAACAAAGCTTTGAATCGAATGTATGAGAGAGTGTGTGTGAGATCACAGCGCGTGCAGCTCCACCATACACTCGGACAAGCTGAGTCTAGGGCTCCATAGAGAAGCATAAGAAATCGGGATTCTCCTCTGGTTTTACGGTGTTTCATACAGTTATAAGTAGAAAAAAATGGTCAAACGATGTGCTGTGCATGGGGGTAAATGCAACATTACGAGGTATCGTGGGAGGCGAGGCAATGGATAATATTAAACTAGTAAACGTAGATCCACTCACATCCACAATGATGCTGCTGTTTTGGACGTTAAATCTGCAATCGTGGTGACAGCGAGATGAGTCTTCTCCTTCATTTGTCTTCCATGATCCAAAGGTATCATGAATGAAATCATTGTGGTATTCAGAAAGTCGGCAAAAGAAAATTCTGAATTATGCGAGTTTCCAGCCATTACGGTTATGCACTAATGGAGTTGGTGAAGAGGAGGCGCATTGATTGATGTGATTAAAACATCCTAAAACGAGGGAATTAATCTTGTTCCCCAAATAAATGTGAGGTAGTCTGAAGAGAAAAGATCCAGGAGGAAAACATGATGTTAAAAGCTGTAAACTATGCCTGCTGATCTGCTACACCACCACCCATGCGTGCGTGCCGTTGTCTCGATATGAAAAACATCGACACTATTTAAAGTTTCTTGATTATACAGAGGTACATGGAATAGATTACCAGGCGCCACTCTTCAATTCGGCATCTAGGCTATTGGCTATATAATCCACGGAGAGGTTACTCTAAGTGAATCTCAATTCTGGATGTGAGTCGCCTGTTATCCCCGCCTGCTGTCTTCCTCCGTTAAAACGTTTGATTAAAGATTCGCTCAAGCCGTTTCCAGGCACGGCACGTATAGCATTTATTTTTATTGATAGCTTTAAATGTTGTACATTGGGGAATATGCTTCAGCCCCCGTTGTGGCCGGGAGATAGGTTCCCGCGCGCCTGTTAATGACTCCTGTTGAATTAATCGAGGACTGAAGCCTTGCACTTGTACATAATTATTGTAAATGCTGCTAAAAATGTTGCTCTAAATTCATGCTGCATAATTAGTGGTGGATAAATAATGTAATGCAATAAGTAGCTAATAGTTTCAATAGATAAATAAATAATAATTGATTTGAAGTATGGTTAAAAGATTGTTTTGTTTCTGTTCAGGAAGGAACTAATGTTCCTTCGTGTTTTACTCTCACTTCCAAGGCGGAACTAATGTTTGTTTTGGTGCTGACACGATGGAGTTTGTTGACGGACCGTATGCTCTGCAGTGTGGCCGTGTGGCTGCATAGCTGTCAATTAGCTCGCTAAGCTAGAGCTGTTGTGCGCTTTCAAAACTGTAGAGTTGACATCTGAAGTCTAAGCAGACTGTCAAAAGACTTTCAAGGATTCAAGGACATCTTTTCACTACAAGCGGCCAACGAGGTATTTTATCAGGATCAGGATCAGGATATACTTTATTGTCCCTGAGAGGAAATTTGTCTTGGACAACAGTGCTACATACAGCTGCATCATAAGAAGACAATACAAATGACAAAATAACATAACAGGAACAACAAAGGTCTACACATTTTTTCGTGAAGAGATGCACCTTACATATGAAGTGCATGGAGTTGTATTGCAACTGACCCATCAAAGGAAAAGACCCATAAAGTAATAAATTGAGGATAAAAGATGACGTGCAAAGAAATGGGCAGGAGACTAGATAAAGTGCTGCTGTGCAAAAGTGGCTTACAAATTAAAACAAATGGCAAGGTGATAAAAGCAATATGATAATAAAACCAATAAAATAGTAAGACCACAGCATGATCACGTTTAAAAAATGATAAAGTGCATTATTAAACCATGAAAATTTTTAATAATTAAAATAATAAAAGGTTCAAATAGAAAGAATAAAAAATCCCATAAGTTTTCACAATTTTTAGATTAAGCAGGTTGTTTGTTCAGGAGAGCGATTGATGTTGGGAGGAAGGAGAGCTTGTAGCGGTTAGACTTATACCTACATGCTCTGTATCGCCTTCCAGAAGGTAAAAGTTCATATTCTGAGAATAGGATATGAGAGGAGTCATCCAGAATGCGATGGGACTGCTTGATCACAGCTTCCTCAAAGGGACGGGTAGTTTTTTATTCCTATCACCTTCATAGCGGCTTTCACCATCCTTTCCAGCTTGGATTTACTTTGGATGGTGAGGGAGCCGAACCAGGAAGCTAAGCCATATCTGATCATCTGATCATCAAAGTTAGCATGTTTGTGCTGCTCACTCCGAACAATCGGAGTCAGCGGAGGAAATGAAGCCTTTGAGCTAGTTTTCCACACAGGAAATCAACATGCATGCTCCATTTAAGTTGGTTATCAAATTGTAGTCCCAGGTATTTATATGAGCCGACCTGCTCAATTACAGTATCATTCATGATAATGGGGGCGTGTACGCTCACTTCACGGGGGTCAAAGATCATCTCTTTGGTTTTGGAGATGTTCAGGGTGAGATGATTCTGTTTACACCAGGCCCAAAAAGATCTCATTGGAGTACACTGATGGGCAATCACCAGCTCGCAACAGGCTTAAAATAATCGTGTCGTCAGAGAATTTGATGACAAAGTTGTTGGGCTGGCTACTTCGACATTCGTTTGTGTAAACTGTCAATAGAAAAGGGGAACTCACAGAGCCTTGAGGTACTCCAGTGCTACAGTGTTTTACTTCGGACAGTGTCCCATTTATACAAACCTGCTGAGGCCTGTTCGTTAAAAGACTGTGAAACCATTTAACAATGGAGGGGTTTACATTTAAATTCATAAGCTTATTGATAAGCAGCTGTGGGCAAACAGTGTCAAATGCAGCACTGAAATCTACAAATAGCACCCTGGCATAGGCCTTGGGGTCTTCCAGGTGCTTACTGATCAGATGTGACACACTTGATAATGGCATCTTCCGTGCTACGCCCCTCTTTGTAGGCAAATTGGAGGGGGTCAAGACAGGAGGAAACCATAGGTTTTACCATGCTCACAACAATCTTTTCAAAGCACTTCATGACAGAGCTAGTTAAGGCTATGGGTCTAAAGTGCTTGTTTTCCGTGGGACAGGATATCTTTGGAACAGGAATGATTTTGGACTTCTTCCAAAACTCAGGAAGAGTATGGCTCTCTAAAGACAGATTAAAGATGGGGCACCATGCATCAGTCAGTTCATCAGAACAATATTTATACAAGCAAGCAGGTAAGCCATCAGGCCCTGTGGAATGCTTATTCTGAACCTTTTTAAAAGCTGACTGTACCTGCCGGGGGTCGATTTCCAACCCATCTGAGGGATCAACAAGAGAGTTAGCCATTTCACACATTGCTGAAGAAGAGGAGTTCATAGAATCATGTCTCAGGAAGAAATGATTAAGATCATTAGCACGATCAAGATCATTCATTGTCACAATGTGCTTTTTACTAGATTATGTTACATGTAAATGGACTTTGTTTCATGCTATAATCACAGACAGAAGGATGCCGGGCCAAGTTGGGTGGCGCCAGCCGAGAATGGCTGTAAGATGCCATCAGGGTTGGGGAGTAACGGATTACATGTAACGCCCTTACGTAATCTGATTACAAAAAAACGGTAACTGTAATCTGTCACAGTACATTTTAAGATGTGTAATCTAGATTACAGTAACGGGGGTATAGAAACGGCGTTACAGGCGGGATTACATTCGCCCTTGCCTCTTCATTAATTTTACAAAATAACAACAAAAAACGGTGTAGCCTACTGTGGCTGGTGCCAGTGACTGACTGTGACGAGGACGAGCGAGGCGGAGCAACAGCAGCAGCTGCAGGCAGCATTCATGATGACAGAGGCACCCGCGCCTGTGGTGCCTCCTCCCACGAGTGCATTCACGTCATGGAAATATAACAAGCATTTCACTTTTACGTTCGCTCAGTGTTTAGACAGATCAAGCGTCTTCCACATGGATTCTACTGAAAATGATATTTTCAGTAGAATCCATGTGGAAGGCGCTTGTGTGTGGGGCTGTCAGCTGAACGTTACGAGCTGCCAGGCAGTGGAAAATCTGCATTGAATTTCTCCGCCTGACACCCGTGCTGACAAACGCTGCTCTAGTCTGCATGGGGCGAGAGGTTTTTACTTTCACTTAGTGTTTCACGTCGTGTTTCAAGATTAAAGCAACAAGCTGCGTCTTCCACTCCACATCATGAAAAATACCCGTAACGTAAATTAAAGTGGTCTTAAAAATAACTCTTGTTGTATTCTCCTTAACTTCATGTTGGTATAAACATTCTTATCTGGTTATCAATGGTAAAACATGCTTCATCTAGTTAAATAAGGGTTTTAGCCAGGACTCTTGACCAGGACTCCCTGGAAGAAGAGATCTTGTATCCCAATGGGACATTCCTGGATTTAAAAAAAAAAAGTAATCCAAAAGTAACTGAAAGTAATCCCTACTTTACTTTTAAATAGTGGTAATCGGATTACGTTACTAAGTACAATTTTAACCCTAACCCTAACCCTAACCCTAAGTAACAAGTAACTTTAAGGGATTCCTATTTAAAAGTAACCTACCCAACCCTGGATGCCATAGATGCAGAGGGAAGGCAAGAAAGTATAGCCTAATTATTCGTTAATTCGTAGCCGAAGTAAGTCGCCAGGGCGCCAGCTGAGAATTGCTGTAAGACACAGATTCTCTATCCTAGCTCATACAGAAGCCCTCCTCTCGCCTCAAGAGGTCTGCCATCTTACAATGGAGTCATACGCCAAAGTACTTGCCATGCATGCCATTTGCTAAATAAAGTATCTTGTTAAACCTACCGACCGGTCTCTCATGATTGAAATTGATCACAACATTAGATCACATAAAACCGCATGTTATTGATCATAACATTAGATCAGATAAAACAGCATGTTATTGATCACAACATTAGATCAGATAAAACAGCATGTTATTGATCATAACATTCGATCAGATAAAACAGCATGTTATTGATCATAACATTCGATCAGATAAAACAGCATGTTATTGATCATAACATTAGATCAGATAAAACAGCATGTTATTGATCATAACATTCGATCAGATAAAACAGCATGTTATTGATCATAACATTAGATCAGATAAAACAGCATGTTATTGATCATAACATTAGATCAGATAAAACAGCATGTTATTGATCACAACATTAGATCAGATAAAACAGCATGTTATTGATCATAACATTCGATCAGATAAAACAGCATGTTATTGATCATAACATTAGATCAGGTAAAACAGCATGTTATTGATCATAACATTCGATCAGATAAAACAGCATGTTATTGATCATAACATTAGATCAGATAAAACAGCATGTTATTGATCATAACATTCGATCAGATAAAACAGCATGTTATTGATCATAACATTAGATCAGATAAAACAGCATGTTATTGATCATAACATTAGATCAGATAAAACAGCATGTTATTGATCACAACATTAGATCAGATAAAACAGCATGTTATTGATCACAACATTAGATAAACAGCATGTTATTGATCATCACATTCGATCAGATAAAACAGCATGTTATTGATCATAACATTCAATCAGATAAAACAGCATGTTATTGATCATAACATTAGATCAGATAAAACAGCATGTTATTGATCACAACATTAGATCAGATAAAACAGCATGTTATTGATCATAACATTCGATCAGATGAAACAGCATGTTATTGATCATAACATTAAATCAGATAAAACAGCATGTTATTGATCATAACATTCAATCAGATGGGGAAATCTAGTTGTGTGTAATAATGAAAAGTGGAAGGCAGAGGGTGAGAGTGGGGGTGAAGAGAGAGCTTCAGACAAAATTGGTAAAAAGTTTAGTTTCTCACCGACACCGAATATGAGACCGAGTGAAGTGACAGCCATCTTCTCGGATGATTCTCTTCTCTGGAAGTCTGCTTTGACGAGCAGCAATTCTGACAAAAGCCTCTCACGTTTGCCCACATCCTGATCTCAGAAAGGAAGTCATGACAGCTGTAGCTCTCTCAGTAGCTCTCTCTGTTTCGGGGGGATGGGGGGGATGGGGGATGGGGGGGACCCAATTGCCTCAACTCGCATGCCCACTAATTGGGAAGCCCTAGATTCAGAAGGTTCACACACTATTAATGAAGGTTTCCAATTTCCAAGTTGGAAACCCTCATTAATGTTTTGCTTGCACCTGTGTTTACCCTGGCTCTTTGACACAAAATGGCCACTGTGAAAAAGGCCTATTGACTGACTGGAGAGTGAAATCCAAAGAGTCTTTTATATAGCAGACGCAGTGAGCACATTGTAGAAGATGCCATCTTGGTGGTAGTTATACTGTATGTAAAAATGCTAGCCTGGTAACCAATTCATTAGCTGATGAAGAGTGCTGAAAACAGTCAAGAGCCTTTGTCGTCACTTCCAGAGAGAAAGAGAAAGGTAGTCTCCTCTCATCAGAGAGCCACGATAAGGGAAGAGGGTTTTTTTTAAATAAGGGAGGTGGGAGATGGGTGGGACCCTCTTCGGTGGGTCGGAGACCCCCTTCGAGGGAGACACCCGTCAGACACCCTAAACCCCGCCCCTTACCCTAACCTTAACCCTAAACCTAACCTCTCCCACCCCTCACGCCTAAACCTAACCTCTCAAAAAATCTGAATATAACGAGTTTTAAGGCTCGAACCAAGCCAACACGTGAGCCAGAGAATCGTGAGTGACCATAAAATATTAGGTTTAAGCAAGAACAAAAAATAACAACGGTATTTTTCTTTAAAATTCTTAATTTTTCTTCAAAATTAAGAATTCATAACCTTGTTTTAAAGACCCATGAAATGTTTTATCCAGTTAAAAATAGCATGATATGGGACCTTTAGATATCAATTGTCATCAATGGCACAATCATTTATATTTTCACCCCCCCCCCCCCCCCACACACTGTAACAGTATGTAACAGTATGTAACAGTATGTAACAGTATGTAAGTAGAACAACTCAGGAACCCTCTAAGCAAACAAAACAGGAGGAGATCAGGAGCTTTGAGGTGTGAGTGAAGATTCAGCAGGGAGGTCTCAAAGCACAGATAGTTCTATAGGCTGCTAACAGGTGCATGGAATCACAGTGGAGATGAAGATAGATGAACACAGCTCTCCTATTCACCTTATGTTCCAACACAGATGTCAGCCAGTTACTTCCTCTTGTGCTGACACTTCCTGTGACAGTACAGTACTCGTGATGACCAGGTAAAACAGACAGTGTTTTGAACAGGAAGTCATAACACAACTGGGCCAAGTGGCCGGGGCTACATAAGGTGAATAGGCCGTCTCCTCCCGCACTGGAAGAGCGGCTGGTACCTTGGACAGTGGTGGACCGGCCTCTGCGTGCCGGAGCTCTGCCACATTCAGCACCTCGGACAGCTCCCCTGCCACAGACAGAGGAGAGGAAGCACTGGCCTGTGCTCCAGTGGCCGTGTCAAATAGGCTACATTCAGGGGTTCCCAAACTTTTTTGGCTTGTGACCCCTATTTTAATTCTAGGGACCCGAGACTTTTCAAATTCCGGTAGACCATCGATAATATCATCAGTGACATCGTCAGTGATGTTAGATTACGCTTTTTTCCCCCTGCAGAATTTTTACTTTAATCTGAGAATTCTGAGGGGGATTCCTTCATACAGGAACCCGTCACCAAAACATGCAATATCCTGGTTGCTAATGTGATGCCTCCTCTGGTCGTTAGGGGAGCCTGTTCGGAGGGAGGGGAACTGGTTGGAATAGCGTGATCCTCCCACGTGATATGACCTATCGGTGAAGCTTCCCCTGTCAGGTGAGAAAGAAGCGGCTGGCTAACTGCCCATGTCTCAGAGGAAACATGGAGCCAGTTTTCGGCTCTCCCCAGATCGACAGAGGGTGGAGGGTAAATCAATTAAATTAGCACTAATGGGGAATACAAATGGGATAATAAATCGGGGAAAAAATAAAAAAAATAAAATAAGAATTCTGACTTTATTCTCAGAATCCAATCGAATAGATTTTCATCTAAAAAAAAGAGTCACTCACAATGTTGATTAAGGCTATGTCCATTTGGATGAAGTCTTTGCAGTATACATTATAGTGACCAGTGGCGCCGGAACGAGTTTGTTTGCAATAGAGAGCCGCAGTAACGAGTCCGGAAATCATCGATGCTAACGCCCCTGGTTCCATACAGTTTTCGCCTATGGGAGTTTTGAATGGGTTTTTGGCGCGATGCTTCTAATAATCTCTCTGGGCAACGCTGGCTTAATCAAACGCGAACCAGTGTTTAGTAACATCATCTTCACACATGAAGACCACTTTTATGAGTTTTGAAGCTTTTACATGCCGTTAAACGGGCGGCTAGCTAGCAAACGGCTAAATGAGACTACACTGCTGAGTCGATGTGGATATATACGTCAATAACGTCACCACTTCAAAGGGCGAACACGGAAATTCTCTTTCCCTCACCTGGTTCAGCCCCGTTCAGCCCGAGGTAATCAGTGCACACATCAACAACAGTCCAGGTTGAGTGCTGACGTGACGTGAAGCCTATGCGACAGTGTGTAGTTCAGGATTAGCTTAGCTCGAGCATTTTACTTCTAGGGCTCGCATTTACGCTACAAAACTCATGAAAGTGGTCCTCATGTGTGAAGATTATCCCGCTGAACCTTGGTTCGCGTTTGATTAAACTTGCGTTGCCCACAGACATTATTTGAAGCATATCGCCAAAAACCCATTCAAAAATCCCATAGACAAAAACAGTGTGGAACCAGGAAGTTCGGGACTTCCGCATTCAGCCTACAAAAATACGTCATCCCTGCGGCTCTCTATAAGGGGGACACAATATTTTTTTTTTTTTTTTTTTTTTTTTATGTTTTTTCGACGAAAATTTGACGTTTTTATGGACGTTTGGATGATTTTTAGCCATATTTAGATGAATATCTAATTTTAAATTAACATTAGGATTATACTGTAGTGATGTAATTATTCAGTATTTTTCCTTTTCTCACTCACTTGGTGACCTGCTCTCCCTTTAGGTCATTTTATAATTACACTACAACAGGCAGCAACACAGGCAGAAACACTGAACTTATTATTATTATTATTATTATCACTTCGAAACACAGTGCAAAACTTGTCATCTCAACACAAAAATAAAATAACAATAACCGTATACGATTATAGCAGCAGCCAATGACAGTGAGTGCAGTACAGAGTCCAGGTCTGTCTGTCTCTCAGGTGTAATAATCCCACAATGATCACGGCTTTAACAAGTGTCACAGCCCAGCAAACATCGTCTTGACCGCGACGTCACCAGACGATAGAATTGTGGTTTGGCATCTACCATCTACATGTAAGTCTGACGTTCTCTCCACGTTCCTCCAAAGTAACGTTTAGACTGTCACTTCAAAACAAAAAATATTTATCTCATATTGCTTTGAAAACACCACATGTAGGTGTCTTTTGTGTTTTTGTTGAATACAATGACATTTGATTGACAATTTACCTGTTGTGTGATCAGATAGTCACAGTGTGACATGCACTCCACCTGCAATGACGACTTTTATTGAACGCCCTTTTCTTTTTTTAATATGAAAACACGTTTATGTCATATAAGTGCAAGTGTCTCTTGCTATGGGCTTGTATTTATCACAAACTTCCTGAATCCTGTGGTATTGTCCCATTTCTCTTGCCGTAAATAAACGCAGTGTTGTGGGTTTTGGATGTGCTATGCTGTCTGCTAAAATGGTCAAGTCACGTTGGTTACATTATCGTAAATGATATAAATATACCTGTCTCATCGCTGGTTGAAATCATGAAACAGAATTAGCGAGGCAGCTAGCCTATCAATGCAACTTCCAGTAGGGACCGTCATGTCAAAATGCCAAGTTCTCAATGTTAAGTATCTCTATATATGACCAAATCCATAGTATTTTTAACTAATTCCGTGGCCTAATGGATAAGACACAGGACTGCGAAGCCGCAGGATCGAATCCCACATGAGGTGATATCTTTTTTCTTTTGATGTAGCAAAAATCGTTGAATCTGGACACGTTGTGGGGAAGTAGAGGAATTACGTCGCTACGATTTCCATTCCGGATATACTTTTAGACCCTGACTAGATGTAGTGGTTTGACGTGCAGCAGACGGTCGTTATACGTGAAAATGTTTGCTGGGAGGCTGTGTAAACAGTGTAAAGTGGGCTCTCTGTAACTTGATCCCTGGGTCTGTCTGTCTCAGGTGTAATAATCCCACAACGATCATGGCTTTAACAAGCATCACAGGCTGTGTAAACAGTGTAAAGTGGGCTCTAAGCGTCAGGGGCAGTTGCCCCCTCAGATAAAAAAAAAAAAAAAAAAAAATTTAGGGGGACCAAATTTTAAGGGGGACAAAATGTCCCCATGTCCTCCTTGTTCCGGCGCCAGTGATAGTGACATTATGTGACATTACACTGTTTGGATCTCACCTGCAATTACCACCCACCGCCATAGGTGTCACCCAAGAGAACAAAACTGAAATATTAGACATCACTTTAAACTCAAAACTAAAACTACAAAACTAAAATTGCAAGTGACCCTAATCATCTACAGAGAGGAGGTGGGGGCCCTGGAACAATGGTGCCAGGACAAACACCTCTCTCTGAACGTCTCCAAGACCAAGGAGATCATTGTAGACTACAGGAAGGGGGGGGGGGGGCACACACCCCCCAATCACCATCAACGGCACAGTGGTGGAAAGGGTGGACAGCTTCAAGTACCTGGGAGTCAACATCCACCAGGACCTGACTTGGGCCGGACACACCGCCACTGTTGTCAAAAAGGCCCAACAGCGAATACACGGACTCAGGCGCCTGAAGAAATTTGGGCTAAGGCCAGAAATCCTTACGGACTTCTACAGAGGCACCATTGAAAGCCTGCTGACTGGCTGCTTCACCACCTGGTACGGGAACTGTACCACCATGGACCGCAGGGCGCTACGGAGAGTGAGACGCACGGCCCAGCGCGTAACAGGATGTGAGTTGCCAGAACTGCATGAACTGTATAAACAGCGGTGCCTCAGGAGGTCCCTGAAGATCATCAAAGACACAAACCATCCCCACAACAGCCTGTTCTCCCTGTTACCCTCAGGGAGAAGATACAGGGTTCCAAAAGCACGCACAAATCGCTTGAGGAACAGTTTCTTCCCACAGGCCACGAGACTCCTTAACGTACACAAGTGAAGTGAATAGTGAAGTAGCCGGACTGTACCATACTGTAGCTGCTACCATTACGTATGTCTAATGTTTAATTGTATGTTTAATAAGGAATATGCTATTTGCACCTGTATGTCAAATACGCCGAATTTAAAACGCTGAGTTTAATTGTATGTTTAATAAGGAATACGCTATTTGCACCTGTATGTCAAATACGCCGAATTTAAAATGTTTAAGCACGTCTAAAGTATGCACATGACATGTGCACCTATGCCACTGTCTCTGACTTGTCTTATCACTATACTGCCTTATTGCTTGTTGTGTCTCTTGATGTTTTTGCACTCATATGCCCTGTTATATTTGTATGTTGTAAACGGAGTCCACAGCACAAGAATTTCACACGTGATACTTGTACCATGGAGTGACAATAAAAATCTTGAATCTTGAATCTTGAATCTTGAATCTTCGGTAATTATTGTCTGTCACCCCCCCCCCCCCCCCCCCTCCCCCATTTATTTTTATTTTTATTATTATTACAGGCGACCCTATTTGAATTCCAGATGACCCCACTTAGGGTCACAACCCTAAGTTTGGGAACCACTGAGCTACAATCATAAATCAAATGTGTAAGAAAACATTATTAACATTTCTTCCACCACATCCTCTCCCCTCTCTCTCTCTCTCTCCCTCTCTCTCTCTCTGTCTTTCCCTCTCTCTCTCTGTCTTTCCCTCTCTCTCTCTGTCTTTCCCTCTCTCTCTCTCTGTCTTTCCCTCTCTCTCTCTGTCTTTCTCCCTCTCTCTGAGACGGCCTCAACCTGCAGCAGGACTCCCAGTACCTCGTCATCGCCCCCAAAGAGCCAGATGACCAGTGAAACATACAGCGACACCAACAGGTAAGGACAATACTGCAGTGACAGGGATCAGAAAATGCACATTCAGATATCAGACATCTCATTGGTTGGTTTGGTTAATCCCTCCCAGCTTTATGTGCCACCCCAAAAAGATGCTCTCAAGACTCTCATTGGGACTTTGAGTTAATGATGAGTGACCTCTACAGGCGATCAGGAGGAACTGCAACAATTGGGCAGGGTAAGTGAAAAGCAGTGTTTGCCCCTCCCTCCTTACCACCACTGAGGTGCCCTTGAGCAAGGCCCTTGACCCCAACCGCTTACGTGGAGCTGCTCGTGGCCAGCAGATCAGAGTGTGTGTTTGTGTGTGTGTGTGTGTGTGTGTGTGTGTGGCCAGCAGAGTGTGTAGTTGTACTGCTCAGCTTGCAGGTGTGAATGTGAACAGAGCACTCCTGAAAAAGACAGCATTGCTGTCAGTGAGACTCCCCCTGGATACATAAAGGTACAAAACATGCTTGAACTGATCTCCTCTTACAGTAGTAGACATGTGGGAGGGAGATACAGCTCATTAAACTCCCCCATCCCTCCACCTTGATTATAGCACCACCATCAGGCTGATGGCAGTTATATATCTGGAGGGTCTAATTACCATGGTGCAAACATGGCTGTCGTATTCTCACGGAAAATTGAGAAGATGGAGAAGAACAATTATGCTAATAATAGACTATAAGATAGACTAATAATAGACTATAAGACCAGTACAATAACAATAACAATAACAATAACAATAAGTGTTACCCTCAAACTCTATTTAAATCTTACAAATACTGCATGCTGTCATTCCAGCAGTGAGTCATCCTTTGAGTGAAGGAAGTTAAAAACACGCACATCCAAATGAGCCCAGCAGGGGCAGAGCTGCTATGAGACACTGGAACACAAAATTAATCAATAAATCAGCTCGCACACTGTAAGGGCTCCAGTGAGGCTTCTTGATATAGGCTTGTGATAATAAAAATAATAAAACATGATAATATTCCAAAAATATGCCTATATGGAAATAAACATAATATTCCGAGATGGAAATAAACCGGATAATATTCCTATAATATTCGTCTAATATGAGGGATCAGCCGAGCAGCATTTTGGTAAACAAACCGCGTCACTGGGGGAAAACGACCATGGGACCCTATGGAGCCAGCCTTGAAGTCTCACTCTAGCCCCCGGCTATGTTGTTTACATTTTTTAAACTGCAGTTCACACAACTTTAACACGACATGCATATATTATACATCAGACTCTTGAGCTACTTCTGCTCTCAATCAGAATGTCAGAATTATTTGGCACAACTCATAATAGTTAACTGCCGCGCTTCCTGGGGATTTGTGGTGTCGTGACGTCACGCTGATTCCTCCTATACAGTATATTAGTCAAGCGTTTGTGTTTTCTGCCTCTTCGTTATCTGTTATCACGACAATATTTTTACAATATTCCCTTTAAGACTATGGGGACTAACAGCGTTGTATTTGATGGTACTTGCAGCAACCCATGTTAAATCTCAGTGAGTCTTCCCCAAATCTCGCCTACAAACACACAGAGTCACTTATAGAAGCATCGCACCGCTTAAAAGGAAGAAACATATTTATGAGTCTTTATTAGAATAGGCTTCTGAAAAATACTCTTTGTCACACAAACAAGTCATGTATTTCATTTTAAAATATACATCAAGAAACTATGCACAGTGAAGTTTTAATATCTTTACAATCGATGGCAGTACATCATAAAAATAGTTTGCAGAATTTGATTATTGCTTCTAGTGAAGTTAGATTTTGGAAACAGGCACATGCTTTAGAGCTGACCTGTGTTGAGGAAACGTGAGAGGAGGGAAAAGCATTAAGTGCTTTCACAGAATAATAATGATGATGATAATAATAACAATAACAATAACAATAATAATAATAATATTAGTAATAATAACAACTTTAGTTTTTATAGCACTCTATATAAGAAAACAATGATGCAGAATTTTTCACAATCAAATATATAAAACAGCTGAATAATAAACATGAATGAATAAAAAATGAAAAAAAATGAATAAACGGTAATACAGGGGATACATGGATACAACTATAGCACACATGCAACTAAACACATGTAAATAGATACAAGTGAACATAAAGAAGAAATTATTAAAAAAAAAACAATGAAAATGTTTTTGTTTTGTTTTGTTTGGAGCCCCTGAAGAAACTCCATACCCCTGAAAGAAACCAATGACTTTATACATGACAAGGCTGCACCAACCAATCAAAAAGGCACGGCCAAGACACTGACAATGCCACAAATCACTGCCTCCATTCCACACAAGCCCCCGCCCATCAGGAACACCCCACACACAGCAATGACAGCCCCGTAGACCCCAGGCACTTGAGTCACCTGTCACGCTATAGCTTTACCACTATTCCTTCAGAAGTTGTAGCTGTCATAGACTGTGTTGCATAGTTGATTGCTCTATTGTTGACAAACATGTGTTATTGTAAGTCGCTTTGGATAAAAGCGTCTGCCAAATGACGTAATGTAATGTAATGTAATGGGGTCTAAGGCAGGGGCGTTGCAAGGGGGGCGGAGCGTCGCGCGCGCCACAGCAAACACAATTAAATTTGCTTTAGCAAATTTAGCCCATTCTAGTTATTTTGAAAGTATTGTTGTTACAGTTACAGCTTAATCTTAAAGTAATGAAAAGTGGGTTAACAGCTAAAGGGGGGGATGTACTGATATGTCAGTGTTATCAGATGTATCCACAAGGCGGAGCTGTGAGCTAGGCCATAACATCATGACATCACGTTAGGACGTGAGTGAACTGAGTCTGTATTCTGAAGCCTGAAGTGAAGCTGCATGTTAAGACACAGCAAGTCTGCCGACTCTATTTAGAGTCGTTACTGTGCTCTTATGTGAAAAAAGATGAATGCACCTTAATGCCAAAACAAGTTCCTATATGTTACATAACATAATGGTGAATAAATGATATCTGATTCTGATTCTGATTCTGATTCTGATTTTGGGGTTATAAATCCTTCTACAAACTTGTTCACCAGGTGCTGAAGAAAAGTGGATGGCAGTGAGTGGAATTGTATAGTTTCCAGCTCAGGGTTGAGTAGGCTCATCCTGATTGGCTGAGTATGTACATGCACATTTCAGTGTGCTGATCCACTCGTAGGAGTGGCTGTAGCAACAAAGCCCTGCTAGGGGCGGAGCCTGTCTGAAGTAGAACTGTACAGATGTTGGAACAATCCTGCCCCTCCACCTGGCCCATCTGTAAAAGTGCCTTTCTTTCCATAAGTGATCTCATAGAGAGCCGCAGGGATGACGTTTTTTGTAGTCAGAACAAGGAAGTCCCGGACTTCGATGGTTCAAATAAGGTCTCTGGGCAACGCAAGCTTAATCAAACGCGAACCAGTGTTCAGCCGGATAATCTTCACACATGAGGACCACTTTCATGAGTTTTGAAGCGTAAATGCGAGCCCTAGAAGTAAAAAGCTTGTGCTAAGCTAATCCAGAACTACACACAGTGTCGCATAGGCTTCCACGTCACGTCAGCACTTAACCGGGACTGTTGTTGATGTGTGCGCTTCTGTGCACCGATTACCCCGGGCTGAACCAGGTGAGGGAAAGAGAATTTCCGTGTTCGACTCAACAGTCTCATTTAGCCGTTTGCTAGCGAGCCGCCCTTTTAACGGCACGTAAAAAGCTTCAAAACTCATAAAAGTGGTCCTCATGTGTGAAGATGATATTACTAAACACTGGTTCTCGTTTGATTAAGGTTGTGTTGCCCAGAGACCTTATTAGAAGCATCACGCCAAAAACCCATTCAAAAATCCTATAGGCGAAAACAGTGAAGGACCAGGAATGTTAGCATCGATGATTTCCGGACTCGTTCCTGCGGCTCTCTATTGGTTTACAGCTTTGACTGATCCCTGGATGGTTTGGTTCTGATGGTCCATGGTGGCTGGACTGAGGTTCTGGTAAGTGGAGTCTGGCTGGGATCTGGAGGCTGGAGCAGAGAGAGGAATCTGCAACAAACAATATTAAGTTAAGCAAGGTCACAAGACATGACAGCACACCTGAAATACAATGGTAATAAGGATATGTCAACGATTAATAATATTGATTCATTCCCATAACTATGGGGTTGGGGTGGACCTGGTACCGGGTCCGTCGGGTTTAGTTAAAAAGTAAAGATAGAGAAAACAAACCCTGCAAATCCTTAACAAAGGAGTAAGAACTTGACTGCATGGTTGACAAATATAAACGGTAGAGTTTACATGTTGTCCATTTGAGAAAACTCACTTTCTGTCCCTTTAGGAACAAAAAACATTCACCATGGAATTTCAGTCTGCTCCCTTTTACCTACTTACATCTGCAACTGTGCAACAGTGTAGTAATTGTGTTTTTTTTTCTTACTTATAAAACTATAATCTATAATATATCTATAATATCTATCGATAATCTATATCTATAATAAAAAGGGGTATGGCAGTAGAAAATAAATAACCACAGTGTAGTGTAGCACATTTAGCTGAATCATATTTAGACCAAATATGAATGCATGCAAAAATATAAACACTTTTTAAATTCACCAACATGACAAGCAGCTGGGAGTGAAAGTGTCAAAGATCCACCACCCACAGTGATGAAGAAACAAAGATTCCTGTCTCAATAATTTACTAATTTATAACAGAAGAGGTCAGTAAAGGAACACAAGGCAGGAGAAAAGGTAGAAAGGTTTGTAATAAACAAGAGAGGAAGTTGATTGAGTGAAAGAGGAGGAAGATAGAAGAGAGGAAGATGAGGAGAGGAGGATGTATTTGGGTGAAGAAGAGGAAAGAGAGATGAAGTGATACTCAGTCAGATGAGCTTTCAAGTTGTAGCCTGCTAGAAGACAGAGAGTGACTCTGCAGTCTGAACTGAGGAGCCAGACTGCAGGAGGAAAGTACTTTTCTTTTGGACTTGTTTAGTTCCTCTTCTCACCTGCAGTCTGTTGTCTGGTCCTCCTCCAGGTCCAGATGGTTGTTGGGAGGTCCTCTTCCTTCTGCTTAGGAGAATGAATGAACAACTGAATTCCTGAACACAGTGAATTTTAAATGTCCAAG
>NC_139628.1:20222293-20324793 GCF_964638095.1 Poromitra crassiceps | reverse complement strand
TCCCTCGTGCGCTCCCGCAGTCTCTCTCTCTCCCCCATTGTGTCTCTCGCGCGCTCTCTCTGGCGCTGGCTCTCTCCCTCGTGCATTCCCTCTCCCCCACTCCATCTCTCTCCCTCTGTCTCTCTCTCTGTCTCTCTCTCTCTCTCTCTCTCTACTCTCTCTCTCCCTCCTCTCTCTCTCCCCCCCCCTCTCTCTCTCTCTCCCCCTCTCTCCCCCTCTCTCTTCCTCTCTCTCTCTCTCTCCCCCCCGCTCTCTCTCCCTCCCCCCTCTCTCTCTCTCTCTCTCCCTCTCTCTCTCTCTCTCTCCCTCTCTCTCTCTCTCTCTCTACTCCCTCTCTCTCTCCTCTCTCTCTCTCTCTCTCTCTCCCTCTCTCTCTCTCTCTCTCTACTCCCTCTCTCTCCCTCTCTCTCTCTCTCTCTCTCTACTCCCTCTCTCTCTCTCTCTCTCTACTCCCTCTCTCTCCCTCTCTCTCTCTCTCCCCCTCTCTCTCTCTCTCTCACTAAACACTGCTGCTAGAAGAAATCAAAACATGATCCATGAGGCTTTTGTAATATAATAATATAATAATAATGCAATGTAGTCAAATCTAATCTTTTAAGATGTAGTGATGCTGATAATAAACGCTCAGGGAAATGTCCGGCCCCGGGCCCTTAGCTTTCTGACAATGTGGCCCTCTGAACAATATTGAATAGCACTGACCTATAGGCCATTCAGGAGATATATGGCTTTAGGTAATGAGGGTTTCTGAGCAATTTCCAGAACAGAAGTGCTCACAACCCAATTACCAAGAAATGCAATGAAACCCAAAATGCCTGCAACAAATTATGAGACATAATTGAGCATATTGATCATATAAGTTCCACCACAAAGTTCAGCAGTTAACTAGTATGAGTTGTGCCAAACAAACAATATCTCAAAAAGTATACATCACATCAGTTATATTTTGACATTCTGAGTGAGAGCAGAAGTAGCTCAAGAGTTTGATGTATAATATATGCATGTCGTGTTAAGGTTCTGTGAACTGTCGCAGTTTTTAAATTGTAAACACGGTCAGCTGGCTAGACTCAGACACTCAAACTCAGGCTCCATAGGGTTCCATTGCCGTTGCCACCCAGTGACGCTGTTTGTTTACCAAAATGCTGCTTGGCTGATCCCTCGTATATTATGATTTATTTATTTATTTATTTATTTATTTATTTATTTATTTATTTATCTATTCATTTATTCATGTATTTATTTATTTATTTATTTATTTATTTATTTATTTATTTATTTATTTATTTATTTATTTATTTATTTATTTATCTACCTATACTGTTCTACTATATATGAAAATAATTGTCTTCATTGTGTAGCTGTTTGTAACTGAAGTAACAAGGTCTGATCAAAGAGTTACCTGTGACAGTCAGAGTAACTCCAGGTGAAGCAGTAGAGCTCTCAGCTGGATGGTTTGTTGTGAAGCTGAACTTGTACACAGCTGAGTCGCTCTCTCTCAGGTCTGTGATTCTCAGGCTGCAGTTCTTCTCATCACCACCATATTCCACACGACCTGAATACTGTGAGTCTGTTGTCACATCCACACGTTCACCACCACCCTGCTCTTTAAACCACGTCTTCTTAACTGTCACAGTAAGGTCATCTAGGTAGGCTGGGTATGTGTAGGAGCAGCGTATGTCCACTGTTGATCCTTTGATGGCACAGATCTCAGTAGGAGTGTCAGTCACTCCCCAGTCATCCTGAGGCTGGACCACTGTAACACAGAGCACATCACAAACCACAATCACATTCACAAACACATTACAGGACAGACGGAGCTGCAGTATGTGACCCTATCAGAGACCTGGACTACATTTCCCATAACCACTTTGCCACTCACATCATCGCAGCTCCAATGTGAAGTCAGAGAGGATCTTAGTACCAAGAGGAAAAGGACATTTTGTGGGTAAGCTTCCATCTCCTCAGAATGACACGTGCTGATCACCAGCTGTCATATGCTGGTCATGTTACAGATCTAAGATCTAAATTCAAGTGGATTCCACAGTATTGCACTATACTGTCTAAGTCACTCTGGTTAAGGGTGTCAGTCAAATGCCTAAAATCTGAATGTAAAATTTAACAAGAAAACTACAAAAACCCAATGGTAGATAATCAATTAAGATTCAAGATTCAAGATTCAAGTTTATTATTTGTCCCCGAAGGGCAATTTGTGTGCAGCAGACATAAGAAGCATAGCGAATACATGAAAAAACAAAACATGAACAAATTAAAACAAACATGGAGCATGGCAGCAGTTTTCCAGCAGAAAAAGGATCAAGTAAACACAGGATAAAAGTAAAATAAAAACAAAATAAAAACACACCTCAGGGGATCTGTACGATGTACTTAAAAGTAGTAAAGACACGTACAATGTACTTAAAAGTAGTAAAGGACACGTACATGAACTTAAAAGTAATAAGAGTCCAGGACTATTTGAGCTCACATAAATAGGTAGGTAAAAAATAAATAAAGATATATCTCGAATATAAAATATATAAAGAATATTTATAGCAGCAATACCTACGTAAGAAGAGAGACAAGGAGAGAGAGTGCATCATCTCCTCCGCCCAGCAGCGTTTAAGCTGCACGAGAGACAGAGAAAAGAGAGCGAGAGCGAGACACAGAGAGAGAGAGAGAGAGTGCACTATCTCCTCCTCTCAGCAGCATTTAAAGCTGTGATGGAAACAGGAACGAAAGACAGTTTATATCTGTTTCTCGTAGCCCTCGGAACCTTTAGCCGAAGGCCCGAAGGGAGCAGCACATACTCTGGACAGAGAGGATGAGTATCGTCCATGCGAATGGACATGGCCTTTTTAAGCACCTGTTTGTTAAAAATGTGGTCCAGGCTACTAAAATTTACTCCGGCTATTTTTGATGCCGCTCTCACGATCCTCCCGAGAGAGTTCCTCCCTTGAATACCAAGGTTTCCATACCAACAGATAATAGAGAATGAGATTACAGACTCGATATAGGCACAATAAAATAGTTTCATCAGAGTCCTGTCAACCTGGAATCTAGCAAGCTTCCTTAGGCAAAAGAGACGTTGTTGACCTTTTTTGCACAGCATTTCACAGTTTAGATCGAACTTCAACTTGCTGTCAAAAATAGTGCCAAGATATTTATAATTGGTCACCAAGTCTACTGGTTGCCCATGGACAACACTGTTCTGGGGAACTGGGGAGGATCGTCTAAAATCAACACAGATCTCTTTAGTCTTTGAAACGTTAAGTTGGAGGAAGGCTTCTTCACACCAGGACAGAAAATCATTTAAAACCTGGCCATGACCGACCTCATCCCCATCAAGCAGGCTGACAATAATAGAATCATCAGCGTACTTGATGATGAATCTGTCGGCATGACGGCTAAAACAGTCATTTGTATACAGAATATACAAGAAGGCAGACAAAACACACCCTTGTGGTGAGCCGGTCGAGGATGTTAAGAAGCTGGACAGAGTTCCGTTTACTCTCACTTGTTGTGATCTATTTGTGAGGAAGTCCAAGATCCATCCAACAAGACCTGCGTCTAAACAAAAAAGGCGTACAAGTTTCTCAACCAAAATGTGAGGCTGGATCGTGTTGAACGCTGAAGAAAAATCCACAAAAAGCAGCCTGGCGTGGTTCCCACTGCCTTCTAAGTGCTTACAGACAAGGTTGAGTAGTAGCTGTGGCATCTTGTACACCTCTCTGTGCTCTATACGCAAACTGAAAGGGGTCGAGCATGTGCTCAGTTTTTGCTAGGAGCTCTGCTTTAACTAGCTTTTCAAATTGCTTCATAACCAGAGAGGTTAAAGCAACAGGCCGGAAGTCGTTCAAGCTTTTGGGACTGTTTATTTTAGCCACGGGCACCACTATGGATTGTTTCCATAGGGATGGCACCTTCTGCTGAGAGAGAGACAAATTAAAAATGAAACTAAAAATAGGACCAAGCTGGTCAGCACATGTTTTTAGTAGGCGACCGCTAAGTCCATCGGGGCCAGGACTTTTCCTGGGCTTGCACTTTTTAAAGCCACAGATTACATCGTGTTCATCAAAAAAAGGATTCAACGGTGGAGCCAGCTGGAGATTGTTTCTGATCTCGGAGTGCTTGTTGTTAAAATCATGAACATCAAATCGAACATAAAAATCATTAAAGCATTGAGCCAGCTCAGCGTCTGAATTGTATTCCTTGAGCTGAACTTTTTTTCTACCTGATTCTTTGGTCCCCGTGATTGTTTTCAAGCTGTCCCAGGCAGAGCCTAGATTATTCATTCTGAGCTGAGACTCAATTTTATCTTTGTATTTCAGCTTACAGGACCTAATTTCACGTTTAATTTCTTTCTGTAGATTATATAGATCTAGCCTATTCCCTTCTCTAAAGATTTTTTTCTTCATATACAGAAGCTTTTTAAGAGACTTTGAGACCCACGGCTTACCATTGGGATAGGCTTTCACTAATTTGTCAGGAATAATACAATTTTCACAATAAGAAACCCAACTGCTCACAACATCAGTCAGCTCGTTTATGTCATCGGAGGAATCTTTAAACATGTCCCAGTCGGTCGCATCCAGACAGCCCTGCAGAGTGAGACAGGCGTCTTCATTCCAGTCTCTCACACGAAAGCTCTGTACTGCACCTCGCTTTAGTACAGTGCGATAGACCGGTATGAGCTGAATGCAGCTATGGTCGGACGAGCCCAGGGGTGGAAGGGGGATAGATTTGTATGCATTTTTCACATTGCTATAACATAGATCTAGAATTTTGTCCTTTCTAGTCGGGCATGTAACATATTGATGGAAATCTCTCAGTGTATTTTTCAGGGTGCAGTGATTCATGTCACCAAGGATAATATTGGGGGCATCCGGGGATATAGATTGTAGCCTCTGTATGACTTGATGTATGGTTTCACATGCATTTTTTTCATTAGCCCTTGGGTGAATGTAAACAACAGTTACGAATATCTGTGGAAATTCCCGAGGCAGATATGGAGGACGTAAAGAAACAGAGAGCAATTCTATATCAGCGGTACATAGCTTTTCGCGGACAATAACATTTTTGCACCAACGTTCATTAATGTAGAGACACACCCCCCCCCCAGATGACTTGCCTGTTGCAACGGCGTCCCTATCCAGCCGGATAGGCGCCCCAAAACCCACCGTCTCTAGGTCCTTGTCTGTATCCCTGTCAGACAACCAAGTTTCGGTAAAGGCTAGGATGCAGGCATCTCTAAAATCGTGACTGTAACGAGCTTGAGCTTGGAGTTCATCAGCCTTGTTGCGCAGAGACTGGACGTTGGAGAGGATAATTGAAGGTAACGCGATGCGGGAGAGAGGTTGAGTTTTCAGCCTCAGTCGAACGCCGCCTCTTCTTCCTCGTTTTCTAGTCCTAGTCCTTCGATCTCGTCCCCCGGAGAGGTCACGGGAACCGGACATCTGGAATCCATCGAAGTTAACCGGATTGAGATCAGCAGGAGGATCATGTGTGTTCCAGCGAAGAAGCAGCTCTCTGCTGTACTGGAGCCGTGGTGGACGATCAGAAGACAGCCGTGATGGGCGATCAGGAGACAGAAGAGCGTGTCCAAGATTGCAGGCTAGATGAAACAGTAGCCACGCTAGTATCATGGCGTAGAAATCCATGCTTACACTGTGTCCACAAGCACAAAGGAGAGTTCCCGATTTCGCAGGCTCTTAAGAAGAGAGTTCCTGGATCCTCAAACACAAAGGAGAGTTCCCGGTTCTGCAGGCTCTTAAGAAGAGAGTTCCTGGATAGCCGGGCTCTTGTAGACGGTGATCAGTGGCTCTCGGTTGCAGGAGAGCTTTTGCGACCATAGGAGGATGGCTGGCAGTTAGCTAGGCAGTGCTAGCGTTATCTAGCGTCGGCTTGTTTGTAGCCAGTATGCTAAGCGTAGCCCGTTGCTAGTAGGTTACTAGGCACGGCTAATTTAACAGGCTTTTTTAAAAATGAAGAAGGTATAGATTAGCTCTATGAGAGATTCCTCGAGTCTCCCAGGGAGAGGACAGTCTTTAAATCCGAGGCGTAGATTTAGATGGTAGCCCTCCGAGCTAGCCTAGCCAGGCTTTCGCGGGAAGCAAGACAAAGAAGCCGCTCCGACTGACGGCGTAACGTTACGTTGTTGGTCGCTCAACAGAGCCAAAGGTGTAAAACAGATAGTCAGTGAATACTTGACACAAGAATACGTTAAAACTGCTCCTAAAACACTTAAAACAACGAAGAACTTGACAAACACCGCCGTCATTCACATCTGCTGCTGGTCGCTGCGTGCGCATGCGCCCAAGAGAGTTGATTAATCAATCAACTCTCTTAATCAATCAATCAAACTTTTATTGACAGACACTTGGTCCATAGATGTCACATACACAATTACAAAGGACAAAAAACATGTAAGAGCACAATAAAAGAACAAAAACATTTTAAAAGAGAATCATACCAGAATTTCCACATATGTGACAGTGCTTAGCCCAGGATCACTGAGCAACTTAATAATGACATTCTGAGAGACGTTCAATCTACAGATGAATCTGCACCTCTGAAAATGGCCACCCCCGCCTTACAGAACAGTTCACTAGCACTGCTCCACCTGGGCTTTTTCAGCAAGATGCGCATGCAGTCATTATAGGCAACCTGAAGTTTATGGATGCTCGCCTTCTTTACCCACAAGGGGGCAGTATAGATAGGGGAACAGTAACCCCTAAATAGTGTGATCTTAACATTATCAGAACAAGAGTGGAATTTCCTGATCAGAACAGATATTCAGCAGATGTTGAAACCCAGCGCTGCTGCATGGGGGAGAAGATCGCCAGGTCATCTGCATACATAAGATGGTTAATCAAGGCGTTACCGATCATACATCCTGTTCTGCAGCCTCTTAGCTGGACAGAGAGAT
Organism: Poromitra crassiceps; assembly: GCF_964638095.1. Classification (NCBI taxonomy): domain Eukaryota; kingdom Metazoa; phylum Chordata; class Actinopteri; order Beryciformes; family Melamphaidae; genus Poromitra; species Poromitra crassiceps. The sequence goes on along the minus strand of NC_139628.1, from coordinate 20,317,874 downwards.
CATCCATGTATAAATTATAGAGAACAGGGGAGAGTAGCCCCCCTGCCGTACCCCATTACCAACACCAAAAGGGGTGACCCTGTTGCCCCATTTGACCTGCATACTCTGGTTGGCATAGCAGTATGCCAGGATGCGTGTTATGCTGCCAGGCACACCTCTTTGACTCAATTTTAAAAACAGCTTATGATGATTGACTCGATCAAAAGCCTTAGATGCATCAATAAAACCAACTAAAACAGAGGAGTTCTGCCTTTTATAGGCTTCGACAACCTCCTTCAATGCATAGATACACAAATCAGTGCTATGTTTGGCCTTAAAGCCAAATTGATTATCAGAGCTAGAAATAAACAAATTTATAGTTATCTAGAGATACTGTTGTTATTGAGGATACCTGATTAAAAAAGGAGGGGGGATTGTTTGCCAGTTCATGTTGGTCATTCTCTCAGGTGATAAAGATAAATTCAATCAGTTTTGTCTCTGGGGTGGAGCAGTAGAGCAGCACTACTGCACTGTCATATTCAGTTCATCAAGTCCCCCACCAATGATGCAGGCAACCCATGAGCCAATCGTATGCCTCTCCTGCCTCGGCTCTGCCAATCAGTAACAAGTAAACAAATGTTGTAGCACTTCCATTTGGCCAATCAGAGTGATTGTAAAGTGCTGGAACAGATGATTGAATGTGTTGTTTCTACAGTGAGTTGTTGTGTGGATGGAGGCAGGCTGTGCTACAGTATGGAGGAGTAGAGAAGGAACACCACTGCATTGGACCAGTGGACCATGAGCAGGCCCGGCTCCAGACCCAAGTTACAGAGGGGGCCTGCCCCTAGCTTGGGGGGGGGCCAAGCTACCCAAGGGGGGTCTGGGGGGATTCTCCCCCGGAAGAAGATTTTGTCCATTTTAAAGTAAAATTCGTCAACCTGGTGCATCACACATCTCTAATGTGTTGTGACTTCACAAATAATTAGGCCTAAACAATTAATATTAAATGTATTTACACATTGTGCACAAATTGCATTCATTGTGACAAATTTACAATAGTTAATATCCAGCCAGAATCATTGCAAATGGATGTTCAAAGTAACAGTTAGCAATAGTATTCAGTTAATCAATGCCTAATGACAGCCAGATTCTGTTTTAAACTTTAAAACAGAAAAACGGAAAAAACATTTTTAGCAAAAAAAAAAAGGAGGGGGGGGGGGGCTCAACATCATGATGTTGAGCCAGTTTGACTCAACATCATGATCCTGAAATACAATAGACCCTTTTCACAGCAGCTGTTTTGAGGTGGTAAAGCAGGAAGTAAAGCCGGTGTTACAATACATCCATGATGGTTCCATTCCATTTAGGTGTTCCAGTGCCGGGGCCCTCATTAATGTTATTGGTTACACCTGCTTTACCTCGTGCTTTACCACCTCAAAACGGTTGCTGTGAAAAGGGGCAATACTGTCCTTTGCTTGGTTTGCAGCCTCTCTGCTCACTGTGGTCATTGTTGCAGAGCGCAGCGTCAAACGCAACTGTTAAAAATGCTGATCATGTGACACCTCAAAGGCTGAGTAGTATCACCATATATGGAGATGTGACACTGATGTGACCTGGTAGGGTTTAGTCTGGATAGACAATAATAACATCATCATGTTGATATGAGAAAGCAGAGTTAAAGACTTTTCTTTGAAAATGTCTGTGAGGTTGTGGGTTTGAATCCGACCGAGGAACTTTGTCACATCACACCCCCCCCCCCCCCACACACACACACACACACACACACACACACACACACACACACACACACACACTCTCTCTCTCTGTATCTCTCTCTCTACCTCTCTCTCTCTTCCTGTCTCTCTCTCACTCTCTCATTCTCTCTCTCTTTCTCTATCTCTCTCTCTCTTCCTGTCTCTCTTCCAGTAAAGAAAATGCCATGAAACAACATGAGAAATCCACCATTTGAAGAACAAAAAAATACTCCACTCAAAAAGTGATTGACAGCAAAAACAATCAAACACATTTTTTTTTACAAGTCCATACCATGACCTCTGACCTTGTTAACATGATAAAGTCTTTCTGCTGTATTTTGGGGCAGCTGTGGCTCAGGAGGTACAGTGGGTCGTCCACTAATGGTTTTGGATTAAAAAAAGGTTGTGGTTTGATCCCCCGCTCCTCCAGTCTACCTGTCCTTGGGCAAGTTATTGAACCCCAAATTGCTTCTGATGGCTGCACCAGCACCCTTAGTTTATTTTATTTTATTGTATTTTATTTTATTTTATTTGATATCGAGGGACAGTGTAAAAGTACCCAATTGTAGCCAGAGGCTAGTTTCCATTGGCAGTCCCCCTGCCAGAATTAAAAAAGACAACCTAAGAATAAAATTGCAATTACACTGGTACGTTTGAAACACAACAATATAAGAGTTAAATACATATGGATATAGTTATACAATAGGTACACTAGGGGCTGAGAGCAGTAGGCACAGCAGTACATTCAGCAGTACAATCATCAGTGGAAATTTAAATGAATTAAGGTGCCTAAAGGAAACTGAATCATAAAGTGCGTCAACATAAAGTGCTATGGGGCAGAGCAGTGACACAAACAGAGCACAGTCAGAAACACAACATGAACAAAAACACAACCAAACAAAAACCTGCATGCCGCCATCGATGTGTGCATGAATGGGTTAATGTGGGCATATTGTAAAGCACTTTGGATAAATAAATGCAGGCCATTTACAGTTTTTACAGATATTGATGAACGTCAGGCATTGATCTTTCTGAACAACATGATACAGTGAAGCTTATTCCACTGTTCCACTCATTGTAAATTGTTGTGGCTTAGCAGCAGCAAAATGAAAATGTAGTGACACAATACCTGAAACAGACAGAAGGAAGATAATAAATCCACGGACTGCTGCTGTAAATCCCATATCTGGTCCTCTCTCTCTCTTTCCAGGCTGCAGAGACGTTCAAACACAAGACATAACATGAGGATATAGTCACATCAAAGACACACCTCTAATATTTAGCTGACAATGCCCCGCCCACTCTGCATCTATCAGTTATGTCACATCAAAGACACGCCTCTAATATTTAGCTGACAATGCCCCGCCCACTCTGCATCTATCAGTTAGTCACATTAAAGACACGCCTCTAATATTTAGCTGACAATGCCCCGCCCACTCTGCATCTATCAGTTAGTCACATTAAAGACACACCTCTAATATTTAGCTGACAATGCCCCGCCCACTCTGCATCTATCAGTTATGTCACATCAAAGACACACCTCTAATATTTAGCTGACAATGCCCCGCCCACTCTGCATCTATCAGTTATGTCACATCAAAGACACACCTCTAATATTTAGTTGACAATGCCCCGCCCACTCTGCATCTATCAGTTAGTCACATTAAAGACACACCTCTAATATTTAGCTGACAATGCCCCGCCCACTCTGCATCTATCAGTTATGTCACATTAAAGACACGCCTCTAATATTTAGCTGACAATGCCCCGCCCACTCTGCATCTATCAGTTAGTCACATTAAAGACACGCCTCTAATATTTAGCTGACAATGCCCCGCCCACTCTGCATCTATCAGTTAGTCACATCAAAGACACGCCTCTAATATTTAGCTGACAATGCCCCGCCCACTCTGCAGCTATCAGTTATGTCACATCAAAGACACACCTCTATTCTTTACTGTATATGATGCTATGTTAAACCCTGTGGGACATGTACTGTATATGATGCTATGTCATACATGGGCAAACTATGCCGGATGCGGCCCGCGGGCGCCACCTGTGTGGCCCGCGATGGAATTGCAATTTTTTTTTTTTTTTTTTTTTACACAGTGCACCTGAACGCACATGCAAGATACCCGCTGAATAAGTGTCCAAATGTTCATGTCATTCATTCCAATACTCCACTTCTGTTATAGCATTTCAGTCTGGAATATGGAATATCTTTCAATAATCTTTATGACTAAAAGGCTACATTCAATTATAAATTTAAATAATTAACTCATTGGTTTTGGATTTATTTAGCTTCAAGACTGCATTTTTGTTCGTGTGACCCCAACACAGGCTTTGATCATCCCGGGCCACTTACTGATACTTATGCTTGAATTAACCCACTCATATTCTGATTTATTTCAAGAAAAACATTTTGGCTAGTGGAAATTCTAATTGGCTGGTAACTTTAAAATCTAGCAGCTATATTGGCAGGTGGTCAAAAAAGTTAATTTCAAGCCCTGAGAGCAGGTGGTGACATAGGAGTGAGTGAGAAAAGGATGAAATATTGGTGGTTAAGACTGAATAATGACATCACAACTGTTAATTTAAAATGAGTTATTCCTCTAAATGTGGCTTCAAATGCACCACATTTTTCACGCTGGCCCTGTTCGGCCCTCAGCAAAACCTGGTAGCGAGGACATTTTTTGTGGCCCTCTCTATTATCAAAGTTACCCATCCATGGGTTACGGCATGACAATATTTGTTCGGCCCACGGCAACAATCTGGGTTTCTCATGTGGCCCCCCATGAAAAATAATTGCCCACCCCTGTGCTATGTTAAACCCTGTGGGACATGTACTGTATATATGATGCTATGTTAAACCCTAGTGGACATGTACTGTATATGATGCTATGTTAAACCCTGTGGGACATGTACTGTATATATGATGCTATGTTAAACCCTAGTGGACATGTACTGTATATGATGCTATGTTAAACCCTGTGGGACATGTACTGTATATACTGTGTGATGCTATGTTAAACCCTAGTGGACATGTACTGTATATATAATGCTATGTTAAATCCTGTGGGACATGTACTGTATATGATGCTATGTTAAACCCTGTGGGACATGTACTGTATATATGATGCTATGTTAAACCCTGTGGGACATGTACTGTATATATGATGCTATGTTAAACCCTGTGGGACGATGAAAACATTTTTTTTTTGGACTTCCGGTGGCGTCATGCTGGTGGTAGCAGCGTGAAGGCGAGGGCTCCCTGAAAAACCCTGATAAAACTAGCATATCGACTCAAAAAGAGACAACAGAAACCAGATAAAACTGACAATAACCTAAAAGACAAGAAAATGGGAGGAAGAGGTAGAGGAAAGAAAGATAAAACAAAAGATACGATTGAAACGGACGCGCCACCGGACAATGGAGAACAAAGCCACGCCGACGCCGGTGCGGTTTTGGCAGAACTATGTACATTAAGACAAGAACATAAGGAGGCCGCTCTTGAGACTAAAAGCACCTTGACCAGACTTGAGAACATGCTGACGAGCTGACTGTGCTGGTCAGGGATGGGCGGGACACTAGCGCAGTGGAGGACTGTCTCCGTATTTATCAGAGGGCTTCTTCTGCCAGGCTTAACTGTGGTAAAAGTGAGGCTCTGCAGTGTGGGCGGTGGGAGGGGGGGGGCGCCTCCACCACCAACTGGGGACCTGCAGTGGGGTCACACAGGTGTGAAACTGTTGGGGGTGTACCTGGGCTGGGAGGGGTATGTAGCACAGAACTGGGAGGGGAGCCTACAGGCTGACTCGATGCCAGACTTTATAAGTGGAAGTGGTTACTGCCTGTTATGTCCTACAGGGGGAGGGTGCTGGTCAAATTTGGTGGCGTCCTCCCTGTGGCATAGGCTGGCTGTGCTCAATCCCCCTGGAGGCCTACTGGCCGAGATCCAGAGGAAGCTGGTGGATTTATTCTGGTCGGGCCATCACTGGTTGAGGGCCGCTGTTCTCTACCTGCCTGTCCAGGAGGGGGGACAAGGTCTGATACATCTGGAGAGCAGAGTGGCAGCTTTTCGGGTTCCAGGCGGCACAGAGACTGCTGTACCATGCTGGTGTCTGTTGGGGGGAACTGGTGTGTGCGCTGCTGTGGAAGGCTGGTGGTCTAGGCCTGGACCACCAGTTATTACTGATAGAGCAGGACGGTCTGAACACAGCGGGGCTCTCAGGATTCTACACTTCTGTTCTGAGAGCCTGGAGACTGCTGAGGCCTACATGAGGGGGAGGTGTAGGGCTGGGGCCATGGCTGTGGGAGGAGCCTATCTTCCACAACCCTTTGCTGCCACTGGGGTCTACATCAGAGCATGTGAGCGGAGTGGAGCATGGAGCGAGCGGGGGGATTTTGGCTTGAGCGGTGAGCGGGGACCTTACAGGATGATAGAGCAGGGGTTCCCAACCTTTTTTGTGCCGCGGACCGGTAGATAGATGGAAAAAAAAGTCGCGGACCGGTTGTCAATTTTAATAATACAAATGTTTTGTTTAATAAACATAGGCTATAATATTATAGGCTGTGTGGTAGTTGAAACATTAACACTTTTAAACATCAAGTCAACATTTATTTATGTTTGCAGTTTGTAAAAACATTTTTTTGTAATTTCTTTTTTTTTCTTTTTTGACCGGGCCCGGTACCAAATGCGTTGCGGCCCGGTACCGGTCCGCGGCCCAGTGGTTGGGAACCACTGTGAAAGAGGACCAGAGCCCTGTCAAGTTTAGGTGGAGAGTGCTTATACAAGCTTCCTCTCCCCAAAAGGTCTGGTGATCTACAGTGGAGGGTGCTTCATGGCACCCTGGCAACAAATAGGTAAAAACCTGGGTTTTTAGCCCCAGGGGTGGGCAGTGAATGCCCTTTTTGTGATGACAATGAAACTGTTGTACATGCGTTTCATGGATGCCACCGCTTGGTTAATGACCTGAATGTTTTGTGTGCATTGCTCTGTTTTTAGGATAAGTTGACTGTGTTAAAGGAACATCACAAGTCAAACAAGGCCAGGTCGAAACCTGGCATACGGCCGGTGCATGGGATCGTCACCCATGTATACTCATACACATTTTAACAATCAACATAACACATATAAGCCATCATCTGATTTTCCACCTTTTTTCCCTGTTTGTGTTTAGGGATGCAGCATAAAGCCTCAAGTGGCCTCAAGGAACCACAGATTTGATCACTTCATAGCTTCTTCTGTCCAACCCCTATCTTGCCGCCTGGGTTAGACTTAGTTACATATTGCTGCAAATATGCACATATTTGCAGCGCACACACACACACACACACACACACACACACACACACACACACACACACACACACACACACACACACACACACACACACACACACACACACACCTCCCACACACACAGCCCCCCCCCCCCCCCCCCCCCCCCCACACACACACACACACACACACACCTCCCGCCTGTGAGCAGCTCAGTTCATTTCCAGCTCACTTCTTGTTTACCCAGAGAAAAGGCACAGCACTGACAATGTAACACGATAGCTTTTAACACGCAATCGCTTTTTAAACACATCTTTATTTTAACACATTCACTGCCAGCCGTTTTTTTTTTACTGGTAGCTCATGCCAGAGGGTTTTTTTTCAGGATTCTGGCTCATCTTTCAAGACCAGAGGATTATTTTCTGCTAAGATTTTGTGAACACAAAATATCTCAAAAGAACTAATAGAATGTGTGCTTTCTCTGTCTAAAAGAGTTAGTTTGTAGAGTTAGTAGTTATGTAGGCATTAGCACTTGAATACAGCATGGTTTCAGCGTCTGAAAATTTAAGCTGAGATAAATAGCTTTTTGTGAAATTCGATAGAACAGTCACTTTAACCATTCATTTTTGGCATCAGTAAGACGTCAGACATCTAAATAATAGTTTTGAACAGTAATTTCCTCCATAACAGCAGGAAACACCCCTCTCCTTCAAACTCCTCCCTCCGTGTGTGTTCTTCTTGGCTGCAGCGGGCGTGTCACAAGCTCGTTTCTGCTGCTGCTGCTGCTGCTCCTGTCTGCTGGCGGCCGCTGGGCAAGTCTGGATGGGCTCGCTCGTTTCTTGGGGTTTCGGTTGAGAGCTTTGATGAAGCTTTTGCGATTCTGGTCTTATTTATGCTGCGTGTTTCAAAGTGTGTTGCACCCATAATCTATTATGCAAATTTGCAATCCCCCACCGCCAGCAATCAGCGCGAAAGCGAAAGCGTTTTCGCCAATCCATTTTACAGTAGAGAATGGTTTCATCGCGCGTTCCCCTGCAGTTTTGGCTCTGCTTTTTCTAGTCTGGAGAGCACTGTCGCCACTTAGTGGGTCGGTGGAATGGGTTGTACACGTTCGGTGGCTCCCATATTTATATAGGAGATGTAAAAGGCTTAGATGCACGTCCCACCGTCAATTTTTTTTTTTTTTTTTTTTGACGTATTAACACATTGAATGCCAGCCATGTTTTCATTCCTGTAGGTAAGTTGTGCCAGGGGTGTTTTTGACGATTCTGGCTCATTATAGAACAGCCGAGGATTCTTTTCTGTTAAGAATTCATGAACATCAATCATCTAAAAATAACTAATAGAATGTGTGCTTTCTCTGTCTAAAAGAGTTAGTTTGCAGAGTTAGTAGTTATGTAGATATTAGCCGTTGAGTACAGCATGGTTTCAGCGTCTGGAAATTTATTCAGAGATAAATGGCTTTTTGTGAAACAGTCACTTTAACCATTCATTTTTGGCATCAGTAAGACCGTCAGACATTCTAAACAATAGTTTTGAACAGTAATTTCCTCCATAACAACAGGAAACACCCCTCTCATTCAAACTCCTCCCTCCGTGTGTCTTCTCCTCCTTCCTCCTAACAGCGGGCGTGTCAGAAGCGCGTTGCTGCTGCCTGCCTGCCTGTCTGCCTGTCGGGCAAGACGAGTCTGAAATGGATTACTGTAAAATCGCGTCGCCATTTCCTTGAATGGCTGGCTTGCTCCCGCGGTGTGTGTGTGTGTGTGTGTGTGTGTGTGTGTGTGTGTGTGTGTGTGTGTGTGTGTTCGCGCGTTGCTGCGCGGCTCTGGGGGGAAGGGATCTCTGTCCGTTCTGTGTGTGTGTGTCCGGGCTTCTGACTGTAAAATCGCCAAGCCATTTCCGCGGGAGGCGGCTGCTTTTGTGGCTTTTGGGTCCCGTGGCTGTGACTTCTCTCGGTCTCTGTCGCCACTTAGTGGTCGGTAAAATAGATTACACACATGCTCTTGCTCCAAATAGTTATCTCGAAGATGTAAAAGGGGTTGATTGATGTCCCACCGTCAAAAAAAAAAAATCTTTATGTAAGACGAGTTAGTCCGTCCTTGGCACTTAAGCGCTGGATTATGTAAGACGAGTTAGGTCGTCTATGGCACTTAATGAGTTAACACGTCATTGGCAGTCAACCGTTGGATTTTTTTTGACGTATCAACACGTCATTGGCAGTGAACGTGTTAAAAGATTAATGTAGGTGGGCTTTTAGGCTTTTTAGGCTTTTTTTTTCAGGGCCTTTTAGCCCAAGCTTCAACAAGAGCAGACATATTTTATCCTGCTTTAAGCTTTAAAATCAAAAATATACAATTAAAAATACAATACAGTACATAGCTTTTGCAAGACAGAGCCTATTCATCCACCCCCCACACCCCCCACAGTCCAGTTAAGTGTGGAAAAGTTTGGACGTGGGGCAAACGTTACACTTCACAACAGATTGTGTAAGTGTCTTGAACTCCATTCCCCACAGGGCATGTAGTCAGTTTCATAAGTGGATCATTGTAGTACAAAGGCCCATAGTTCCTGCAGGATCGACCCCTGGGAGTGAGCTGACAGGAGAGAGGAGGTGTGTGTGGGGGGGGGGGGGGGGTGGTTGGCCTAACCCTGTAGTACCAGTGTCTTGAATTATTGTCTTGAAAAGCATAATCCCCTGCTTTGTTTTGGACCAAGCGATACCCTGAACAAATCATTCATGTTTAAAAGGCACTATACACACTCCTAATACTGACTGGGCCTTCAACAGACCCCTGCTCTCTCTCTCTCTCTCTCTCTCTATCTCTCTCTCTCTCTCTCTCTCTCTCTCTCTCTCTCTCTCTCTCAGGAGAAAGGGGGATTTGAGACTCTGAGTCAGTGGTGGGATGCTGGTAAGGCTCATGTAAGGAACTTTTGCCAGCAATATACTGCTCTGTCCTCGGCAGAGTCCAGGAGGGCGCTCATAAGACTAGAGCACAGTATCAGTATCAGAGTATTTTTTTTTTTTTGACCGGGCTCGCAGCCCGGTACCAAAGGCGTTGCGGCCCGGTACCGGTCCGCGGCCCGGTGGTTGGGAACCACTGTGATAGAGGACCAGAGCCCTGTAAAGTTTAGGTGGAGAGTGCTTATACAAGCTTCCTCTCCCCAAAAGGTCTGGTGATCTACAGTGGAGGGTGCTTCATGGCACCCTGGCAACAAATAGGTAAAAACCTGGGTTTTTAGCCCCAGGGGTGGGCAGTGAATGCCCTTTTTGTGATGACAATGAAACTGTTGTACATGCGTTTCATGGATGCCACCGCTTGGTTAATGTTCTGAATGTTTTGTGTTCATCGCTCTGTTTTTAGGATAAGTTGACTGTTCATTAAAGGAACATCACAAGTCAAACAAGGCCAGGTCGAAACCTGGCATACGGCCGGTGCATGGGATCGTCACCCATGTATACTCATACACATTTTAACAATCAACATAACACATATAAGCCATCATCTGATTTTCCACCTTTTTTCCCTGTTTGTGTTTAGGGATGCAGGATGAAGATTTTTTTTTTTTTTTTTTATATAAATGCTGCAGCTGCACACTTACTGTTTAAACTTGAATTATAATTGTTGTTTTTCTTTGTTCTTTGATTTGAATTTATGGCTTTTTGGCACCTAGCCTATATGTAACCTTTTAAGGTTGAGATAATTGTATTATCATTATATGGTCCAAATATTTCAGTAAAGCACTTGAAACACTTGAAATATTCTTGCTTGGGTGGTATCATTCTACTTGAAATGATGGTAAAATGTATTATTTTTAGTAAAATAACATGTCACGTGTGCAATGCAATATTTGTAATGGAATCATTATGGGACACGGCTAAGAGCCGAACTTAGCCATAGTTCCATAATGATTGCATTGCACACGTGCTACACTATGCTAGCTAACGCTGTGCCAGGTATTAGCCGTGTCCCATAAAGATTCCATTACAAAACACGTTAACGTTAACGTTAGCCAAACGTTTTTTTGGTTACACAATGCATTGCCAGCTATCTCAAAAACGAATGTGACAGGATAAGGTCCGTTTGATATGTTGTTAAACGTGTTATTTTACACCGTTTGAAATAATTAACCCACCTTGAATTCTTTGAACAGGTCTGGGTGCCTGTCTTTCAGGTGCTTGGCGAGATTGGATGTGTTACCCTTGCCATAAAAAGTTGAATGTAGGCTAAGTAAGCAGCAGAAACACTATTGTTTTTGTTTTAAATACTTGAGGGCTACATGCCACTGGTGTTGCACTGTCTGCACTCACTGCCATACAGAGTTGAATGTAAGAGGTAAGCAGAAGCACATTGTTTTGTTTTAAAGTTGAAGGCTACATGCCATTTGTTCATATGAAATGGTTGCATACTTTAATAAAGGATATCTCACCGCTGTTTACATGCTTTTCCGATCGGCTAACACGCTAGTTATAGCCTACTTAGCTCAGCTGTATACTTATCTTAGCTCTCTGCCTTGCGGTAAGACGTTCATGTTCCTTACGCATAACATTCATGTATATTTGCTGGAAGGGGAGACGTCTCCCGCTACTGTTGATGTCCAGAGACACTGGGAAATGTGTGTTTGTTTATTTGTTGCGTCGCGTGTAACGTTAACATGGGCGCGGACCCTCTGCGGCCGTGAGCGACTCTGTCAAGCTGAACAAGATCAGATCAGGGCAGACAGGGAGTCCGAAACCGGACATTTCAAAGTAAAAGCCCATCTTGATGAAAGGGTGCCAGGAGTCGTGTATGCAGCGATTGGGACACACATGCTCCCATAGGCCAGTGCAAGCACCGGCCTAAAAAGTATCTCTCTCTCATTGCTCAGTCTCTCTCCCTGCTTTTCTTCTCTCCTCTCCCTCATCCCTCTATCCTAAGACACCATAAAGGGCCTGTCACCAGCACTGTTAGCATTCTTTCTTTTTTAGTCTCCTCCATTTGTTTTCCAAAATAAATGGCTCATTGTGTCGCAGGGGTGTGTGTGTGTGTGTGTGTGTGTGTGTGTGTGTGTGTGTGTGTGTGTGTGTGTCATGATCATTTTGTCATAATAAACCATGGCAAAAATCTAATAAAAAACAACACTAGAAAAGGGAACAATGAACAGCATTTTAGTTATGATTGGGTCCTGAGTCTCAACCTGTAAAAGCTGGAAAGACAAAATCAGAATCAGAATCAGAATCAGAATCAGAATCAGAAAGACTTTAATGATCCCCGGGGGGAAATTGGGACAAGTTACAGTAGCTCGCTCACAGAACACACATAGCATAAAATAAACAGTAGTAAATGCGATAGTAAGCAAAATAAGCAGAATAAGAACGCAACATAGCATAGAATAAACAGTAGTAAATGCGATAGAAGCAAAAATAAGTAGAATACGTCTAAAGTAAGCAAAATAAGTAGAGTAAGTATACATTACGTGCCAATTATCTTTATTGCACACTGGACTTATATTAAGTCGGATTGCCCTATACGTTACACGTGGCTCAGCCAGGCACAGCTAACCTATCGGCTGGCTCAGTCTCAGGGAGACTGAGCGTCTCCGAGGTGCTCTTTTAAGAGAGAGGTGTGCTGAGGTGTGCAGTGGCCACTGAAGCAGTAGCCGCTGTGTGAAAGCTGTCTACTGACTAGGGATGTCACAATATATCGTCCCACAATATATCGCGATATCAAAACGTGACAATATGTATCGTTGAGATGAAATCTCATATCGTGAGAAAAAGAAGCTGAACATGGTGGCACTGATCTGCATCTGATTGCATGCTCGCTCTCCTTTTCATTGCTTTGTTTGAACAGACGAGGGACGTTACAGACACGGAGGATGAAAATGGTGAAATTACTCAAATTAGCGTGGAGGATGCCCCCTCAACTTACAAATCGATGGCAAAAAAATATTGTTAAAATATCGTATCGTTATCGTGAACCCAATATCGTGTATCGTATCGTATCGTGAACTGAGTGTATCGTGACACCCCTACTACTGACCTCTCTCCCTTGTTCATCTCTCTGCTGGTCTTTTATCTTCTGCAGGTGATCCTGCAGGCCTCTGATCTTTGCCTTCTTCTCGTTCAAAACCTGATTCCACAGCTGAAGCACTTGCATTTCAATATGGTTTGAATTCATCGTATTGAAACAACAATGTGTAATGTTGATATTTTCCGTACAGAAAGATGCAAAACAGCTCATGATACATTACAGCACTAGTATTTGCCTGTTACTGTAAATAATGTCAGCTCATAATAGCCTACTATTATTTTACGATTACCTAAATGACTGCTAATAATGCTTTATTATGGTAAAATACATATTGAGTAAAACACATATTTATATCTATATATAGCCAGAGATTCACATGGGGTCTTTCTTTAAAAGCATGTTTTGAATATTACAAGGTTCAGTTAGACACTGAAAACTACCTATTTAAAATAAAAGCAAATCTAAAGAAACTAAAGCTGTCATATATCAAATGTCATAACAAGTCATAACAATATGTTTATTTTAAGAATATACCAATGCATCAAGATGTGTGTTTATAAAATGCTTATACACATAATTATGCATTAGACACATATTGAAAGTATTTCATCAAATTGTGCTTTCCATGCCTTTATGCAATTTGGCTTGATTCTTTCTTTAACTGTAACAAAGGAGAGGAGGAGGCAGTGGGCAGAGTTACTACAACTGCTCTCCACTCAACGTACCACTGGTGTGTGTGTGTGTGTGTGTGTGTGTGTGTGTGTGTGTGTGTGTGTGTGTGTGTGTGTGGGGCACAAAGGAGATACTGAGTCATTCAGAGAAAGAGAGGCAGTGGGGAGGAGGGCAGGAAGCAGACCCTGAAGAGAAAACAATGAAGCACGCTCACATATGGCTCATTTCCACCACATATAACAGCACAGTACAGCTCTACTTGACCTGGTCTTACTCGTATCTACTTGATATAGACTCTTTTTCCATAGCAAGTTTACTCGTCTCCGCCCACACCTGGTCGTCATAGCGACCACATATCTGCCCTCCGCCCATAGCCGAAGTAGGCTATAACGTATAACGTTAAAATTAAATCCATACACGGAACTTTTCAACTGTTTATGAAATGCTGGTGCCTCTAAATGACCTACAGTGTACATGGGCAAATCGTACAATCGGCCAGGAGAATGGATATCACTTTGTTGTTACTCAAACTCACATGCATGCGCTGCGCGGGAGACGGGAGTTCAAGATTCAAGATTTTTATTGTCACTCTGTAGTACAAGTATATCACGTGTGAAATACTTGTGCTGTAGGCTCCGTTACAACATAGTGCAAATAACAGTATAACAGTGCAAAAGCAGGGCATATAGATGCAGTAAAACAAGAGAACAACAAGCAATAACAGTAAACTTTTCCTTTTCTTTTCTAGCGTAGACACCTTAAAACATGATTAAACATTCTGTTTGCACAGGTGCAATAACATAGGCATAATTATCATATGTAATGGTAGCAGCTGCTACATGATTGTTTATTTGTGTGTGTTAAGGAGTCTCGTGGCCTGCGGGAAGAAACTGTCCCTCAGGCGTTTTGTTCGTGCTTTTGGGACCCTGTATCTCCTCCCTGAGGGTAACAGGGAGAACAGGCTGTTGTGGGGTGGTATGTGTCCTTGATCTTCAGGGACCTCCTGAGGCACCGCTGGTTGTACAGTTCCTGCAGTTCTGGTAGCTCACATCCTGTTACGTGCTGGGCCGCGCGCCTCACTCTTCTTAGCGCCCTGCGGTCCATGGTGGTACAGTTCCCGTACCAGGTGGTGAAGCACCCAGTCAGCAGGCTTTCAATGGTGCCTCTGTAGAAGTCCCTGAGGATTTTTGGCCTTAGCCCAAATTTCTTCAGGCGTCTGAGTCCGTGTAGTCGCTGTTGGGCCTTTTTGACAACAGTGGCGGTGTGGCTGGCCCATGTCAGGTCCTGGTGGATGTTGACTCCCAGGTACTTGAAGCTGTCCACCTTTTCCACCACTGTGCCATTGATGGTGATTGTGGGGTGTGTGCCCCCCCCCCCTCCTGTAGTCTACAATGATCTCCTTGGTCTTGGAGACATTTAGAGAGAGGTGGTTGTCCTGGCACCATTGTTCCAGGGCCTCCACCTCCTTTCTGTAGGCCGTCTCGTCACTCCTGGAGATCAGCCCCACGACCGCTGTGTCGTCTGCAAACTCAACGATGGTGTTCGAGGTTTGAGTCGCCACGCAGTCGTGGGTGTAGAGGTCGTACCAGAAGGGGCTGGAGACGCATCCCTGGGGCGCTCCTATGCTGATGGTCAGTGGGGAGGAGGTGAGGTTGCCCACCAGAGTTACTCTACGGGGAGAAGGGAAGCCACTTCCCTGGCGGCAACTCACCAGGCAAGACCGCGCCTTCACTAACCCCGCCTCCGGCCTAGCGGAGAAGACGTTACACACAACTACAAAGGGCTTCCCGAGGAGTGGACGTTTTCTCTCTCAAAACAATTGAAAACCACCGTCATGTTAAAGCTGAGCAAGGAGATCGATTTTATTTCACCAGAGCCGAAGGCAGCAACACAAAAGACTGATGGAAATAACAGAAGAGGAGGTAAGCCCCACTAAACTGGTATCCAGCATTGACAGTAGATACAGTAAACATGATGATACCCAATTTTAGCAGCATAATTTGATGTCTTAGCATGGCATTCCACTTTCCACTTCGCAAATACCTCTCTGCGCTGGGAGCGCAGCCGTAATCTCCGTGCACCGCACCCAGCGCAGAGAGGTATTTGCGCGTAAGAGGTCCTTTTCAAAGCTCTTATCGCAAAGTAATTGCGCGCTGCTGACGATAGGGTAACGCAATCTATCCCACATTTTAGCGCTGAAACGACTGCTTTGGCATGGGGCAGCCAATGCCCAGTACAATTATCACAGGCATGTGCTTGTGTCCGCCCCCAATTTGCATTGCGCAAAGCATCTCTTGCACAGTGATTACTGATTACCTGCTGAAAGTTTTAATCAGTGACATTAATGGACCCTGGATGGTTTTGGCTGGTGGGAATGGGGCCCTCAAACATGTCATCAGCAGCGGGGCCTTCTCGTCTGCCCAGTCCAGTACACCTTCCCATGTAAATGTGCAGATTACAGCTGGGTCAGCTTGTTGTTCCATGGGATGATGTGCGCTTCAGAGGCGTTTTCCTTGGAGTGAGAATTGTCCTTTTTGGTTCTTGGTTCTTCCCTTGTTTTTGGGTCTGGTTGGCTTCGTAGCATAGTTAGACATGAGGGACTCAAGGCTTCTTGTTGGGGGGAGACATCTGGAAAAACAGCTTTGGCTGTGCGAGGGCTTGTTATATTCAAAACCTTGACTCCAGAGTAGCCTTTGGGGCCCTTAATAAAGGCTGTGTTACAGCCACTACAACACTGAGACATTTGTGTGTGTGTGTGTGTGTGTGTGTGTGTGTGTGTGTGTGTGTGTGTGTGTGTGTGTGTTTGTGTGTGTGTGTGTGTAGTGGTTTGCTCGCACCTGTGTTTATTCTGCCTTTTCATCACAAAATGGCCCCCGTGAAAAGGGTCTATTGAGCGGCTGGCCTGGGGCTGCGTTCAACGGCCAGCAGTGTGTGGAGATGTTAAAAGATAAACAAATAAACTGCTTAACATTCTGTAACATTCAGCCTATTATACATGCTGGGCTGCAATCAACAGCCAGCAGTGTGTGGAAATGTTGAGACAAAACAGTGCATTACATTCTATCACCCAGCCTGTACATACAGGGCTGCATTCACAAGCCAGCGATGTTGTGGAACATTAAAAAAACAGCATTCTGTATCACCCATGTATTTACAATAAAGACAGCTGATACTACCTGATAAAAAAATAAGTGTTTTCTGTTCTCTTTGATGTTATTCTACTAATAACCTGGATGTGTTCAGGAACACTAAATACACTTGTTCTGCAGTGTTATGCAACACTTAACACACTGCTGAAATACCTTCACCATTACATTCAGTCTACATTTGGCCAACTTAACCCATTAATGGCTGTGAACAGTGGAATTTCATGATTTTCTTTACAGCACTTAAAGGAACAGTTCACCCTGTTTGTGTTTTCTCTCCCGTTGTGCTGGAAACCTGTGTGTTATAGGTGTTCTATAGACAAACCTCACCTGTGTTTCAACTGGCATGTGGGGGAGTAAAGCAGTCACTGGTTCCCAAATGGTGTGCAAGGCAAGTCCAGTTATGCCGTGGGATGTTGTGACAACCAGGGGTTAAATTGAGCTGCCTGGGGCCATCACCTAAAAGGGAACTCGGACAGCTATATATTTATTATAAAAATGTCACTATTCTAACTGATTAAACCTCAAACTTATGCTTAGGAAAAAAAACATTTTCAATCTACGACACTCGTGAGCAGGGTAAGGCTGGTTTCACACCGACGACCCAAGCCTTGCCTATGCCTTGCCTTTACCCACGCTTTTTAATAGGCGTCCGTTTTAGTCAACGAGGCTGTGTACACCGGGCGCCTGAGCGTGAACCCTGCGTGTACCCACGCCTTGCCTGTGCCTTGCCGATTTTATCGAATAGGCGTGAGTTCTATTTTGAAGCCGACAAGGCGCGTGCAGGCAGACTTCTTCTGTCAAGCCATGAAAGAAAAACGCACAATATCCGTCGGAAATGGAAAAGTCAACTGAATTTCAAAATAAAATGGAGTTACTACAACATGTTGAGCAGAGACAGAGATATTGACGGGTGGCTATCACGTGGGGCTTTCTCCCCGTCGGCAAACAAATCTTCATGAGAGAGAATAGCGACCGAAGAAGCAAGATGGACAATGTTGTTGTGCCAGGCTGCCAGCACATATTCTTGCAAGATCACCTCTCTAAAATGTCCGACTATAGTCAGACCTGGTTATACATATCCAGCATCAATATAACATTAAATATATCCGATTTATTTTACCTAGAGGCTACCCATGACAATTCTGGACAACACGTGAAAAAATACAGTCGGGAGAGAGGAGAGGCGCTTGTGACTCGGCTCCAGGTTCGGCGTGCAAAAGGCGTGCGGTGTGATCGCAAAAGCGTGTAACAGGTTCACGCCCAGCTCGGCGTAGGCGTGGGTTGAGGCAAGGCAAGGCTTGGGTCGTCGGTGTGAAACCAGCCTAATCCTGAGAGCAGGTCACTGGGGGCTGGGTTTACCCAGGCTAAGCATTCTTCACTACTGAGTCACACTGAAGAGCTGAAGAGACTGAGCTTTGGCTTGGCTACAACGCAAACCAAACAGATCTGAGTGTTGATTACAAGCCTGTTTTTCTCCCCGTCATTGCAGATCAACCTCATAAACATAATGGCTCTTTGTGTGCCTGGATATGCTGCTGTCCCATCCGGGCTCAGTAAGATAGTTACCTAGAGGGTTTGCCAGCATTGTAAAGTGTGATTATTGTCTAATGCATATTTTCACCCTTTTCTCACTTTCCTCCCTCCTGCTTTCATTTCCCTCAGTAAGATGGCAGTGATAACAGAAAGGTCATCTGGTACACACACACACGCACGCACGCACGCACGCACGCACGCACGCACGCACGCACGCACACACACACACACACACACACACACACACACACACACACACACACACACACACACGCATACACACACACGCATACACACACACACATGCACACACACACACACACACAAACTGGAACTTTCACAAATCGAGAGACATAGAAGAAAATTCCTTTCCTACCGGCACATGTTTTTGATGAATGTTGTAACTGCCTTTGCCTGTTTTTATTGCATGAGCTCTGCGTCAGGGGCGTAGGCAGACATTCAATTATGGGTGGGCCTTAGGCTGGTTTCACACCGACGACCCAAGCCTTGCCTATGCCTTGCCTTTACCCACGCTTTTTAATAGGCGTCCGTTTTAGTCAACGAGGCTGTGTACACCGGGCGCCTGAGCGTGAACCCTGCGTGTACCCACGCCTTGCCTGTGCCTTGCCGATTTTATCGAATAGGCGTGAGTTCTATTTTGAAGCCGACAAGGCGCGTGCAGGCAGACTTCTTCTGTCAAGCCATGAAAGAAAAACGCACAATATCCGTCGGAAATGGAAAAGTCAACTGAATTTCAAAATAAAATGGAGTTACTACAACATGTTGAGCAGAGACAGAGATATTGACGGGTGGCTATCACGTGGGGCTTTCTCCCCGTCGGCAAACAAATCTTCATGAGAGAGAATAGCGACCGAAGAAGCAAGATGGACAATGTTGTTGTGCCAGGCTGCCAGCACATATTCTTGCAAGATCACCTCTCTAAAATGTCCGACTATAGTCAGACCTGGTTATACATATCCAGCATCAATATAACATTAAATATATCCGATTTATTTTACCTAGAGGCTACCCATGACAATTCTGGACAACACGTGAAAAAATACAGTCGGGAGAGAGGAGAGGCGCTTGTGACTCGGCTCCAGGTTCGGCGTGCAAAAGGCGTGCGGTGTGATCGCAAAAGCGTGTAACAGGTTCACGCCCAGCTCGGCGTAGGCGTAGGTTGAGGCAAGGCAAGGCGTGGGTCGTCGGTGTGAAACCAGCCTTAGGGTTGCCAACATTCCATCCCAGCAATACGGGACGGTCGGACCAACCCCCCCGGCGGGGCGGAGTGGGGGAGAAGCCCCTGACTGCAGTACGCAGATCGGGGAGTGGCTCAACGTGGGCGGAGTCAAACGCGTTTGGCTCCGCCCACTCAAAGTAAAACTCAGCTCTTTCTTCTTCTATCAGATCTTCGGCAGTGTGCACGCTTCTAGGCGTATTACTGCCCTCCGCAGGATAAAGTTCATAGTGACTCTTTTTACAGTGTTTATCATGTACCCACAAAACTACTCTAATATATCTGTAAAAATCCTGTTGAACAAGATCGTATTTTTATGACATTGTCTGGAAATTCCTGCTTATCAAACTGAACCAACAAACAGTGCTGTGATTCCTTTCTCTGCCCATTGAATAAATCTATTATCACTTGCAGCTGGCTTAAAGTCTGGGTCAAAGCTCAGCCACCTCAATATTATTTATTTCTGAATTTTAAGTTGTTTCACTAGACGAAACCAGGTATCTATAGAAAACCTAACCCATCGACTCTGAATATCACTGTGTTTAGCAACTAGTGGGGATCCTAGCAGACTTTGTATAGGTTTATCCATCAGTGACTACAACACATTATTATTGTAATGTTCTGTGTAGGTGTAAGGATATTTTTTACCTAATATTCAATATTCTTGTCTCATCTTGTGAATAAAATAATGGGAACACGTTTACATTTTCATGAGCCCTCAAAACTTCACACAACTGGAGCGGGGGCCTCTGGATGCTGAGCGGGGGCCTCTGGATGCTGAGCGGGGGCCAATGGGGGCTGTGTGGGAGCCTCTGGATGCTGAGCGGGGGCCTCTGGATGCCGAGCGGGGGCCTCTGGATGCTGAGCGGGGGCCAATGGGGGCTGTGTGGGAGCCTCTGGATGCCGAGCGGGGGCCTCTGGATGCCGAGCGGGGGCCTCTGGATGCTGAGCGGGGGCCTCTGGATGCCGAGCGGGGGCCAATGGGGGCTGTGTGGGGGCCTCTGGATGCTGAGCGGGGGCCAATGGGGGCTGTGTGGGGGCCTCTGGATGCTGAGCGGGGGCCAATGGGGGCTGTGTGGGGGCCACAGAGTGCTGCATGGGTGCCATGGAAGCTGCGATGCGCCATGGGAGCTGGTGTATTTGTAAATGCCTTGCAAATTGCATTCTATTTATAATTGTTGCTGCACAATAGCAGCAATGAAAATGTGTTGCCGTCCGACAACTTAGGCCACACTTGATCATTGTGAATTCTGTAAGAGAGGAATGAAGGGAACAAGATTCATACTTGTGAAAAAATAGTATATAATATATATAATAAGTAACTAATTTGTGTAATATGTAAGTTCCGCACCTTTGTGTTTCACTGTGGAATGGCCTTTTATATGGTTGTCAACCATATGCTTTTCTCCCGTGTACTTACAGAAGGGACAGTGGACAAGTTCACTGTCCCTGCATTTAGTAATTTCAGTGACCTCACCATCTATGATAATAGAAAGGTGTCTCTATATATCAGAGGGGAAAAGAATCGACAAAAGGCACAGCAATTAAAATCCACAAGACAAAATTAAATAATTTTTCATCTCAACAACAAATGTTGGCCCAGACCGGCCCAAAACAAATGATCAGATTTTTTTATATATAGCTTACTGTTATTTACCATTTAATTGTTATTTCATATCCTGATCTTCTGTTTTACTCAACAAACGCAAGCAACAACAAACACAAGCAACACAATATTTCATTAATTAAACATCAGTTGATCTTTCCTGCAGATTACTCAGATGATGTCTATTCGATTGTCTAATGCTTATATGAATGTAGCCTCAACAGCCCGGCGAACGTCACGCATTTCCCATTTTACACTGTGCCATTTTCACGTCTAGGTCTAAAAGCCGGCTCCTACCAGAGTCTTCACGTGAAGTGAAGACGTTATCCGATGCAAACGTCGATGCAAATGAGTCAAACGTTGAGGTTGAGCCACTCCCCGATCTGCCTACTGCAGTCAGGGCTACTTGGAGGGGGGTGTGGGGGGGGTTTGATATTAAAAAAAATTACATTCAACTCTAAAAAATGTGTTATGTTATTCCCTTTACAGTGTTTATTTTCTGTTTTCATTACTAGCTGTTATTGCCATTTCCCTTGATAGAGAAACATTTCACATAATATTGAAAGGTTTGAAAATGCGTGATTTGAATCTGGTCTTTCAAATGTGACTTTGAAAATAATCACACACCAAAGAAGATGGCATAACTGCTGAACTGCTAAATTTTATTTAGCCAGGTACAAAGTATAAATTTCGGTAGTTGAAGCAGCGAAGGATGGATTAATGCTAGATGCACCTTTAGCCTGTGCAGCCCGCTTGTGCATGTCTGTGGCAGCATGTTGTTTTATGTCACTTTCTCCCCCGTGGCTGACTAAAAACTCTCTTCTACAGAGTGTGCAGAAGGCTTGTGACACTTCTCTACTCACCGGCTTAACCCACGTGTGCCTTTCTTCCCAGAATTTACTATATGAACACAGTCTTTTCTTTTTGGGAGGGCCGGGGCCCGCATCGCCGTCTCCATCTCTTTCATGCTCACGTCGTGCGCTCATTTTTCCACATGAGTGATTGTGGCACACCACACGCTGTCAGATAATATAGCCGCCCGCACCCACCTGAGAGTCTCTCTCACACACACACACACACACACACACACACACAAACACACACACACACCCGCTCTGTGCAGCTGTGCCTGGCCCCTGTCATCAACTGAGCGGCTGCGGCACGCCGGCACCCCCAGGGTCCTAGCGCCCTTCGGCTATCTCATACAGAAACACACAGGCAAGCAGACAGACAGGTCGCAATATATATTGCTCTTCCCTTAAACCCGGGACAAGTGGCGTCCCGTACGGGACACGTCTCTTTTGACCCAAATACGGGATGTCCCGGCTAATACGGGACTGTTGGCAATCCTAGTGGGCCTGGATAAAATTGGTGGGGCAATTGCATGACGAAATTTTCGTCCTAGATGTCATGAAGTTGTCATGCATTAGACTCTAGAGATGATGTGCCCTGCGTTTTTAAGCTACAAAACCATTAGCTAGCAAGGCAGCAGCAAGTTTGCCTCTAGAAAACAACCAATTAATTATTTTTTTTTAATTATTTTTTTACCTACCCAGGCCCACCCGTAGATACGCCCCTGCTCTGCGTGTACTCGGTCCTGCTAGTTCTGAAGGTGGGCAAAGATATGAAAGATAAAGCTGTGCCACCTTTTTTCTAAGAATAAAGACTCCACTTTTGACACTAATGTCCCCGTTTTTAAAGCCAAACGCACTTTTTGCCCTAACACTAACAATGCGTCCATAAACACCTTTTGTAGAGTTGTGGAGCAAGAAATCATGGAGAGAGTGGCAGGACCACATACCAGTTCACCCAATCTAACCTATAATGAAAGAACTGCCCTATATGAACTGATGAACGATAAAACTATTGTCATAAAACCGGCGGACAAGGGTGGTGGTATCTGTGTCCAGGATGCTACGAAATATAAAGAGGAGATCATTTCCCAGTTGTCAAATGCCAAATTCTATAAAAAGCTAAATCATGACCCTATCTCCTTTCAAAAAGAAATCCTCACCTACCTTGAGGACGCTAAAACTAGGGGCTGGATCTCCGTATCAGAATTTGACTTTTTATATTGTAAACATCCTATACGGCCGGTAAGTACACAAATCACTCACCAACCCCCCCAGGCAGCGTTGCCAGACGTACGATAATTATCGTATTTGTACGATAATTTCGACCTCTGTACGATGTACGATCAATAATCCCAAAATCCCCCAAATGTACGATAATTTCATCATTTTGTGACACTCAGTCGAATCCTACGTCTATCACTCTATCTGTTTATACAATCATCTCTTCAGACAACATATTTGCAGTCAATGTGTGCGTGAGGCACGTGATGTGAACGTGAGTCATGATTGGTTGGGAGGGGAAAGGAAATAGAAACCGGCACGGCCGCGCACAACCTGAAAACCATAAACACAGACAGTCACAGACAGTAGGTGCGCATCACAGAGCAGAATGCGGGAAGATACGGGACGAGTCTTGTAAACTATCAAATAAAACATAAAGAAAACGAAGCGTGCTGCTGACCAAGAGGAATGTGACGACAGGGGAGAGCCGAGAGGGGAGCCGCCTGGACAGCCAAAAAGTAAACACAGAAAACAAATGTACCGGACTGAATGGGAAAGCAACGCTTTAATCACTGGCTGGCTCAAAGCTGTTGCAGGGTATTTTGTTGTTGTTGCAACACAGGCTGAGATCACAGTGTTGAAAAATCATGCCAAATCCCCAAAGTAGCCTGTGATCAGCCGCAGCCCCCCCCCCCCGACATAGGCGCGCCGCGCTGGGGAGGAAGCGTACGATAATTTCACTCCAAAAACGATAATTTTGACCCTCTGGTACGATAATTCAACATTTGCCATCTGGCAACACTGCCCCCAGGCCGTCCCATCATGGCACAAACAGACTCCCTTTGGTCTCCACTGTCAAAATATGTTGACTTCTTCATTAAGCCGTTTGTCCAGAGCCCTGCCTGCCTACATCAAGGATTCCACTGATTTTATTGACAACATTTCCTGCCTTAACAATTTACCACCAGATGTCCTCCTGTTAACCCTCGATGTCACAAGCCTGTACACCAAAATACCGCATGAAGCTGGTTTGGCGGCGTTGGGCTTTTATTTACAGGATCGTGACAGCACACAAAAAAAAACAATCAACTCATCATTGACCTGGCTAATTTTGTTATGAAATATAACTTTTTTAGTTTTGAAAATGACTTTTATTTGCAGGTCTCTGGTACGAGCATGGCAACCATTTGTGCACCAAATTATGCCAATTTATTTGTGGGTTTGTTTGAAAGGAATTATGTGTTTAATCCAGACAAAAACACACATCTATCAAAAATCATCAAGTGGTACAGATATATTGATGACATCTTCTGTATATATAATGGAGGTCATAATGAACTGGCAGATTTCGTTTCTCTAGTCAACAGTTTTGACTGTAACCTACAGTTTTACTTCGTTTCGAACTCAAGCTCTCACTAGTGCCTACAACGCTGCGTACGCAGCCCTATGGGAGACTGTCATTTTGCTCCAAAATTACTTTTCATTAAAACCGACCACCCACCCGTAGGTGGCGTGGTGCCCCCCTGGGGCTGACACGGATCCACGTGACTACGTCACGTCCTGTCAGCCCAGGGATAATCACTTTACGTTTCTTCCAGCCACTGAGAAGACGTGTTTTCGAAAGCTCCGCGGTTAACTCTGAGTTAGCTCTCTACATAGCTTTAGATACTAGGCTCGTTCCTTCTTATTGCCCACCTTAAGAGGTTTGCGTGGAGCGAGGTAAAAGCAGGCTTCGGGGACCCGATCCTGTTCTCTCCACCGGCGGCGTCGGAACAAGTCATCTAAAAGCTAAGAGTATCTTCCTTAGTTAACTGTTTATTGCTACCGCCGTGTAGTTGTGCTTGCTACCGCCGTGTAGTGGGTTATTGCTGCCGCCGTGTAGCTGTGCTTCGCTCCCCCGGCTGGGGCAGCATTATCTTTTGAGGGCTGACTTAGGTCCGCGCTCAAAACTGTTAGGCTAGGTTGCATACGTGCTGTTAGCTTACAGTGTAGCACTAGAACAATAGGCTAGCTAGCCTGGTTCTTGCGGATAAGCTAGCGTGCACCCATGTGGTTAGCGTCCGTGTGCTTGTTTTAGGCGCCGGCTATATTGTCAGAGCGCGCACGTTACTCCAGGAGTAATGTTAGATAGATAGTTAGCTAGTTGCTCAGTGCAGCTAGCTTGGACTAGCTTGTAGCACTCCAGCTATCTGGCTGCGTCCCCAGACAGGGTAACGCACCCAGTTTGTGGCAGATAGCTAGCGTGCACACGTGCAGTTAGTGTCTGTGTGCTTTAGGCGCCAGCTACCTCTGTGTAGGGCGCGCGTTAAGCGAGAGTAGTAGCTAGAAGCCATGCTCTTCAGTTAGCTAGATAGCTAGCTTGCTCCCGTGCAGCCAGTATCTAGTGTTGTGTAGCACTCCAGCTTCTTACCGTCGCAGGCTATAGCTTACACGGTAACCCCGTTATTCCTGTTAGCAGAGAGAGGGGGGAACAGCTAGGTGCTGTGTTAGCTGTGAGGCTACGCTGGCCGGTTAGGACCGGCACAATGAAATTAATGTGTGCACTGGGGACTAGGCACGAGCACGCTGCACAGGCGTGCTGGGACCTACATACTGCTTGTAGTGTAGATTTTACTGGCGTCGGCCCCGAAGGGGGCACTCTGAGATTTAGCTGAGCGACTACGCTAGCTAAAAGTTGTGTTGGCCACTTCTCTCAGTTCTTACGCCATCTTAGCCAGCTTGCTTGTCTGCTAAGTCTTGCTTGCCTCGTGCAAATAGCATCTACTAGATTGTAACTCCCTCTGAGGAGTTTCTTCTGAGATTGACTAGCTTCGCGGGCCGCTGGCCTCTGCCTGCGGTCACGCTTGCTTCCCCGTGTTACTCAGGGTAGAGACTCGCTGCACCGGCTTGTGCGCAGGCTTGTGTTAGCGCAGGCTTGTCTCTCAGTGCTTACGCTAGCTTAGCTAGTGGCTTGTTCATGCCTGTTCTCGCGGGTTAACAGGTTGTGGGTATTGTTGCCTCCCCTTCGGGCTGGGCTATTGCCGCTTACGTTACCGTTGCACGCGCACGTTCGCTAGCCTCCGGGTTGCTTACTGTCTAGCCTGTGCTTCTTGCTAGCCTGCTAGCTTACTTAAACGGTACTCCCGCTAACAGGGTGCGGCCCTCGGGGGCTTGCTATTAGTGATTAGCTTCCGGCTTTCTCTTGCTACTAGCAGGGAAAGTGTGTATCACTACACGACTGTATATGGGCCGTGTGTATCACTACATTGGCCGAGTATGAACCGGCACGATAAGTGCGTGTTCTGCCTTGGGCATGAGCACGCTGCACAGGCGCCTTGAACCCTCGGTCTTGCAGCTGCTGGGCTATCTTCACGAGCGAGCCCTCCAAGGGAGCAGTTTGTGGGGCGATGCCCAGGGCCGCAGCTAAGCTCTTGAGAGCGGACCAAGGTCCGCTCTCAAAGGAGTGTGAAAGCTAGCTTGCATACGTGCAGATAGCATTAGTACTGTTTAGCACAGAACGATAGTATTGTTGCAGATAGCTGGCGTGTACCCGTGCAGTTAGTATCTGTGTGCTAAGTACATTGGGCACGAGCTACCTCCGCTACAATAGAAGTACCGCCCCTTGCTGGCGCTACGCGTCCAGCAGGGGTTACAGCTCGCCAAGGTCTGGGCTCAGTGCCAGCCTTTGGCTTGTAGCCCTAAGGACAAGCCCACCGCCCTTGGTGCCCAAGGCCCGGGGTGGTGGGGAGCTCTCCATGGGTCGCACTCCCTCGTTGGAGCGCCCCCTGCAAGCACAGGGAGCCTGGCAGGGGGCACAGCGCACCTTGGTCCATGGCCACGGCCTGGCCTCGGTTGGCAGCGCTCAGGTCAAGCCCTCCGGTTGGCTCACCAAGGCTGGGCTCAGTTCCAGCCTGCGGCTTGTAGCTTTAGACCCACCGTCCTCTGTGCCCAAGGCCCGAGTTCGGTCGGGAGCTCGCCCAGGGTCTCATACCCATCATCAAGGCTCGCCTTGGTCCATGGCTACTGCTTGGCCTCGGCTAGAGGCTCCTAGGACAGCCCACCATCAATGGCACCGAGGGCCCATTGCTGGTCGGGAGCTCGCCTGGGGGCCGCACTGTCGGACAAGTCCACGTGCGGCCGGTCTCGAGAGAGAACGTTACCTCCGCAGTCCCCCCAGCCTGCGAAAGTCGCACGGCAGGGGGGGGGGGGGGGGGGTTACTTCGATACAACACACCCACGGGGCGCGTCAGTGGGCGGCGCTTGCGTAAGAAGTTCTCCCCCAGCATGCACAGCTTCTACGGAACTGACCATGCGGCAGGGGGGCGTAGCCTCTCACGTCCCGCCCCCCCATCAGGGTACCGGATCAAAAGGTCCCGGTGCCCAACAATATGCTCATGACGGGTGCCGCTCCTTTGGCCACAAGAGACCATCTTGTCCAACAGGCTCGATGCCTGTGAGCATCTATGTTCCCCGTCCCCATTACGGCGCACCCTCCAGGAAGGGATACGCTCTACAGTTTGCCAGGCCCACACCCACGTTCGACGGGACCCCCGATCCGGCCGTGGAGGGGGGAGGCCATGGACATACTCCACAAGGAGGTTATTCGTTCCTCGCCAAAGGGGCGATTCGCTCGGTTCCCAAGGCAGATGTGCGCTTGGGTTTTCTACCACAGGTACTTTGTCATGCCCAAGAAGGACGGCTCCATGCGTCCAAAATTGGACCTTCGGCGTCTCAACAAGATGCTGAGGAAGTCCCGTTCCGAATGCTCTCTTCCCCGCCTGTTCAACGAGTTGAGACAGGGGGATTTCTTACTTCCGGGGATCTGAAAGATGCGTTCTTCCATGTCCACGTGGTCAGGAGACACAGGAAATACCTGAGGTTCTCCTTCCTGGGGAAGGCTTACGAGTTCTGTGTCTTGCCATTTGGCATGTCTTGAGCCCGCGAACCCTCACGGTGTGCGTGGAGACAGCCTTGGCTCCCCTCCGCGCGAGGGGGATCCGCGTCTTCCTATATCTCGACGACGTTCTCTTAGCGGCCGACTCGAGGGTCCGTGCCACGGAACATACCAAGGTGGTGACCGATCACCGGCAAACCTTAGGGTTTTTGGTGAACTGGCAGAAGAGTTGCCTCGTCCCAGCGCAGGCGGCGACCTTCCTGGGGCTTGAGCTAGACTTCCTGCGAACCTTTTGCCAGAGCGACAGGTTTGCACGGTGCGGACAGCAAGCCAAGGACGTTAGGTCTGTGCCCTCGGTGTCAGTGCATCAGTGCACAGTGATGTTGGGCCTGATGGCCTCAGCACTGCATGTGCTCCCGCTGGGGAGGCTACACATGCTCCCGTGGTCCAAATCTGGTTTCTCAGGCTTCGCCTGGACTCGACCGGGGACCATCATCGCAGGGTTCCTCTGACAGGTCAGGCCTGGCAGGCGCTGGCCATATGGGCAGACCCCCGTTACCTCTCGAGAGGTACTCGGTTGGGCCCTGTCCCGCTCAGGATGGTGATTCGCACAGACGCCTCCGTCTGGGGAGGGGGTGCGATTTGCAGGCATTTTTCGGCGAACGGCCGGTGGGAGGCTCAGGAGCTTCGCCACATAAACGTGCTAGAGCTGAAGGCGATTCGCCTGGCTCTGCTTCAGGACAAGCCCACCATCAATGGCGCCGTGGGCCCATTGTTGGTTGTGAGCTCTCCTGGGGACCGCACTGCCGGACAAGTCCGCGTGCGATTTCTGCTTGCCACATGGGAATTGAAGGGAGCCCCGTGGGGGCGTACCCTTTGGTCTCGCGCTTCATGAAGGGGGCGCGTAAACTGCGCCCGCCGACGCGTTGCGTTTTTTCCCAAATCGGACCTGGTTACGGTGCTGGACGGGCTAACGGGTCATCCATTTGAGCCCTTGGACTCCGCCGATTTAAAGGTTCTGTCTTTAAAGACCGTGCTGCTGCTGCTGGCCTTGTCGTCAGGAAAGAGAGTTGGTGACCTGATTGCCCTCTCGGTGCAGCAGGCCTGTATGGTTTTGGGAATGATGGGCGCAGGGTTACGTTGCGACCTAACCCGGCTTACCAACCTAAGAATATTAAGGTCAGCTTTAGGTCTATGGTCATAGACTTATCAGCATTCTGTCCCCCGCCGTTCAGTTCGGGTGAGGAGTGACGGTTGCACATGCTGTGCCCAGTAAGGGCGCTCTCGGCCTATGTGGCCAGGACGCGTTCATTACGCACTCCAAACCAGTTGTTGGTCTGCTTTGGCAGAAGGCCAGTGGCCTCCTTTCCAAGGATCGCTTATCACACTGGATAGTGGAGGCGATCGCTTTGGCATACTCTGCCGTGGGTCAGATACCCCCGGGGGGTATCAAGGCGCATTCTGCGCGGGGTGTTGCGACATCCTCTGCGTTGTTGCGCGGTGTTTAGGGGAGGACATGTGTGCCGCGGCCTCATGGTCCTCTCATCACACTTTTGTTAGGTACTACAGTCTCGACGTGTCCGGTTCGCAATTCGCGCACGCGGTGCTGTCGGTGGCAAGAAAGTAGTATCGTTGCCACTCTAATATGTCAGACGGTCAGGCATGAACGTTGCCATATGGCCGTGGTTCACCGGTGCCTTTCGGGTCGCCCTGTGGGGTGCTCCCGGCAGCAAGGTCGGTTGAATTAAGGCACTAGTGAGAGCTTGAGTTCGAAACGAAGTAAAACATTAGGGTTGTGCTACAACCCAGGTTTTACGAGTGAGAACGAGAGCTCTCACTACCCAGCCTTGCTGCGTCGATGCGTCACGGGGTGCATCGGATCTCAGCTGGCTGGAAGAAATTAGAGTGATTATCCCTGGGCTGACAGGACGTGACGTAGTCACGTGGATCCGTGTCAGCCCCAGGGGGGCACCACGCCACCTACGGGTGGGTGGTCGGTTTTAATGAAAAGTAATTTTGGAGCAAAATGACAGTCTTCCATAGGGCTGCGTACGCAGCGTTGTAGGCACTAGTGAGAGCTCTCGTTCTCACTCGTAAAACCTGGGTTGTAGCACAACCCTAATGTTTACATCTAAACACAGTAACGTAAAAGTGAGTTTCCTGGACATGTGGGTCTTGAACAAGAATGGCTCCCTCCTAACAACACTGTATAGAAAAGAGACAGATAAAAACACTTTATTGCCTATGTGGCCAGGACGCGTTCATTACGCACTCCAAACCAGTTGTTGGTCTGCTTTGGCAGAAGGCCAGTGGCCTCCTTTCCAAGGATCGCTTATCACACTGGATAGTGGAGGCGATCGCTTTGGCATACTCTGCCGTGGGTAAGATACCCCCGGGGGGTATCAAGGCGCATTCTGCGCGGGGTGTTGCGACATCCTCTGCGTTGTTGCGCGGTGTTTAGGGGAGGACATGTGTGCCGCGGCCTCATGGTCCTCTCATCACACTTTTGTTAGGTACTACAGTCTCGACGTGTCCGGTTCGCAATTCGCGCACGCGGTGCTGTCGGTGGCAAGAAAGTAGTATCGTTGCCACTCTAATATGTCAGACAGTCAGGCATGAACGTTGCCATATGGCCGTGGTTCACCGGTGCCTTTCGGGTCGCCCTGTGGGGTGCTCCCGGCAGCAAGGTCGGTTGAATTAAGGCAGTAGTGAGAGCTTGAGTTCGAAACGAAGTAAAACATTAGGGTTGTGCTACAACCCAGGTTTTACGAGTGAGAACGAGAGCTCTCACTACCCAGCCTTGCTGCGTCGATGCATCACGGGGTGCATCGGATCTCAGCTGGCTGGAAGAAATTAGAGTGATTATCCCTGGGCTGACAGGACGTGACGTAGTCACGTGGATCCGTGTCAGCCCGAGGGGGCACCACGCCACCTACGGGTGGGTGGTCGGTTTTAATGAAAAGTAATTTTGGAGCAAAATGACAGTCTTCCATAGGGCTGCGTACGCAGCGTTGTAGGCACTAGTGAGAGCTCTCGTTCTCACTCGTAAAACCTGGGTTGTAGCACAACCCTAATGTTTACATCTAAACACAGTAACGTAAAAGTGAGTTTCCTGGACATGTGGGTCTTGAACAAGAATGGCTCCCTCCTAACAACACTGTATAGAAAAGAGACAGATAAAAACACTTTATTGTTGGCTTCAAGTTTTCACCACACACCCTTAACTCATTGAGTGCCAGCCACTTTTGGAGAACGGACGCTCCCAGTGCCAGAGTTTCAGAGCGTTTTCAGTGATTTCTCGAGGCCCACAGAATATTGTGTGATATTACTATGTAAACACTGAACACGCACAAAGAACGATGAGACTCTATTCTATCATCTGCAAAAAAAGTATATTGATCCCATTTTCCGTTCTTTAGTTATGAGCCGGAGAAAATAGCTTGATTCATCCAAAAACAGCAATTTTTTTCTAGAAGCTGAGATAATTGGCCTTTTGTGAAATTAAACATTTCAAGCACATCACTGACTCTGAAGCTTGCTGCTGGTGGGCATCGGATATTCTGGCTTGCGTTTGTCAATCCTGTCCTGCTGCCTGGGTCTGTCTGGGTGTTGCGTGCTGCTCTGCGTGACCCCCCCCCCCCGCCCCGCCCCGCCCCGCCTCGCCTCAACTGCACACTCCTCCTCCTGTCTGTGGTGGCTCTCTGCTGAGTTTGCTGTGCGCGACATCCAGCTTTGTTACAGCGTTCCGCGTGTGTTTGTCACCGGCAATGATGCTTCCAGTTGAGAATAATAACAACTCCACGGTGTGGATGTGCGGATGTGCTGTCGCAACCGACACGGAGCGGCTCAATTGTGGGAGCAGATTGGCTGCTGCAGGCACAGCTGCAGTAACGTGCTTCAGCATATCGATGCATACGGATGCGATGCGATTTCCGTTTCCATAACGACTTCTTCTTTGTTTTTTCCTTGCCTTTCTGTTATGTGGAGAGCACTGTCGCCACCTAAGGGTTCTGTAAAATAGGTTATAGACCTCCAATAGCTATAATATTTGTACAGGAGAGGCAGAAGGCTTTGATCGACGCCCCACCGTCAAAAAACGCAATTGACGAACATGTCCGTCCTTGGCACTCTACGTTACTATTTGAAATGACGAACATGTCCGTCCATGGCATTCAATGAGTTAAAGAAGGGGTCAGTTTTTTTCGACTAAGAAGGATCTGCAGTGGTGTAGTCTACCTTTTTTCAGAGGGTATACTGACTCTGACCCCCCCCCCCCCTCCCCCCGTTATGCGGGGATTATGCATAATTAAGTTATGCATAATTGAGGGCGTGTCCGAGTGAGTGAGCGCTGCTCTGCTGCCACCATGGGGCTGCCACAGCCCAGCCTGTTTGCTAGTACTGTGGCTAACGTTAGGCTAATTGTCTGACCTGGCGGTCGCGTTTGTGGTGTTGCGGTCTTTTTGTCAATATTGGACAGTAAATATGTTTTCTTGCGATGCAGTTGGTTGTATTAACCGTACCTCAAAGAAAGGTGGTTTCCACTTTTTTCGGTGAGTGAATGAAGTTGTCAGTGGTCACTGCTAATGTTTTACCATGGACTGTATAAATTCTGTGCTAATAATGCTAGCATGATAACATTATCCTTTTCACACACACACTGAATATACCGAAATGCTAGATTTGATCATCGACTTAACGCTAATGGTAATAAAAAACGGCCGCACTCATAAGGTTAAGGTGTGTTTGACCTAATATAAATATTAACGTTAATGCACTCACATTTCAGCATGGTAACGCTAGCTAGCTAGCTACAGTAAATGTTTGGAGCATCGGTTTGGATGCTATAACGTTAACGTGAATGTCATGACCTAGTGAGCGTAGTATTAGATCTATATTATACATATTTCAGATGTAAGCTAGCTATAGCTAGACGTTAAGAGGTTAACGTGAATGCGACTGAGACCTGATGGCTTGATATCATATTCCAGATGCAACCTAGCTAGCTAGTGTTAGATGTTAAGAGGTAGGAATATACCGAAATGCTAGACTTGATCGTGGACTTAATATTAATCAAAAACTGCCACACTCATAACGTTAAGGTGTGTTTGACCTAGCTAATATAAATATTAACGTTAATGCATTCGCATTTCAGCGTGGTTACAGATGTAACCTATTTAGCTAATGCTAGCTAGCTACAGTAGATTTTTGGAGGCTATAATGTTAACGTGAATGTCATGACCATCGGTCATGACCTAGTGAGCGTAGTATTATACTGTATATTATACATAATCCAGATGTAACCTAGCTATAGCTAGGCGTTAAGAGGTTAACGTGAATGCGACTGTGACCTGACATTAATGGCTTGATATCATATTCCAGATGCAACCTAGCTAGATGTTAAAGGAGAACTTACCTCCAAAACACTTTTTTTCAGCTTTTAACCAATATATATGACTTTGGGGGTGATGTGTGAAGAATTCTGGTCAGAATTTCCACATTTGACACCAAACTGTTGCCATTTTACCATTTGTATCATTTTTCAGCAGCATATCTGGCATAAGCGCCCTCTAAAGGTCGAACACTGTTTTTTTTTTTTTTTTTTATGATGTTTATATTATCAGTCCGAGTTGCAAGCACTGTCTCCAGCCCAGGCAGGCAGGCGGGAGAGAGTCGTACTGTAACATGGACGAGCCCCAAGCTCCGCGGGCGCGCGCAGCAGGCCAGCAGCAGCTGGGCTCTCTGTGCTGAGCAGAGAGAGCAGTCTGATATTTCCGCAAACAAATCTTATCGCAGTATAGCGCACATGTAAAATATAACGCTATACTACGACGTGACAAAGCTGGTCTAAACACATCGGCTACTGTAATATCGTCACTGTGTACAAGCAACGGGGGGGGGGGTTGACTCGCTGTGTGTGTGTTTTGCTGTCTGGAGCACTTTCTCCAGTGCTCTCTGTGCACAGTCTGACATTTCCGCGGCTATCAGTCCGACTTGGAAGCACTTTCTCTCGGCCAGTCAAACGGGAGAGTCTGCTCGCTCATGCACCCGCGGGGCGCGCGCACACTGCACACAGCAGCAGTGAGAGGCGGGGGCTTTCAGTCAGCAGAGCAGAGCAACTGGCTCTGTGTGTGTGTGCTCCGAGGAGGAGAAGAGCTCTCTCCTGCTCTGCGCAGTGCGCCCTGAGAGGAAAAATCAGAGGTGTTGTAACTTTCAACAAGAATCACGAAAAGCCCCAAAACGCAAATTAAAAACGGATTTCATTGCGCGGTTTATCTCTAGTTAGACGAGGGAATTACGTGGAGAAATCTCGCATTGTGTTACCCCAGAGCGAGAGGTTTGTCCTATTGTGGGTGTGCTGCTGTTAACGAGCCCATGTCACTTTGCTCCCGTAACGTAGTTTCCATAGAGATACATGCAGAAAAATAATTAAATTTCTAGTTCGCCACTGAATTACCAAATTGATATAACTTAAAACCATTTTCAGATTTTCTGTTTCCATACAGACCAACAGCGTTGGCTAGTTGTTGATATTTATAGAGATATTGCCCCTCTCAAATAAATTATTTTTGAGGCAGTAGGCAAACTGTAATGGCGTCGATTTCCGAAAAAGAATCTCGACTCGAACACAGCCAAAGAGTCCAGTATAGACAAGAGCATATGTCATTTCTTGGTTTTTTCCATAGGTATTTTCAAATCACTGTTCTAATACATATCTAGGGGGTAAGTCCTCCTTTAAGCTCCACACTGCTGTAGGAGTAAAATCAAATGTATCAAGCCTTGACATCATATTCCAACGTGAATTCAGCTGAGGGGTTCCCTTCAGAACGAGACTGTTGCATTCAATATTTTTACATGTTACTGTGCAGTAGTTAGTGCAGGCTAGTTAATTGTTGGACGTAAGGTTTTTGAATTCTAAAAGGCTCACAGCATATGTTGTTTCTGACGTGGATTGATTCATCAAAACTTTCAAAATCCTTACTACTGTACTGTCCATTAATAGTGACATCATGTGACAAGCTGAAATGTCAATTTTTCTAGCAAATCTAGGTAAATTTCAGAGTTTAACGTAGTGTACCGTCTTGTCTGAGGTGAATGCAAGTGAACTATATTTTTCAATCCTGTCTTTGAATAAAAGTTGTACATTGTGTTATACTTGAAAACCATGTCTCTGCTCCCTTATTTGTGTTTACAATTACAACAAATCTGTATGGTTTATCTGTTGGCATTAAACCGTGGTATTTCCTTGGGTGATATTCCATATTTGTCATTAGACCTGTTCACATCTGCATTTTCTACAAATTGGGCTAAATTTGCAATGGTAAATCAAAGCCACATGTGAGATATCACAAGTACTTTTATTAAAACAATTCGATGATGATGATGACATCTGCAGCTGCTGGACGAGAGACCGAAGACCAGTCCACCTGAAGGAGATCCACAAGACCTTGCCACAGTGCCACACTCACCCAAGATAAATGCTGCTGTAGGGGTAAAAATACAATGTATGCTTCAGGGAATTACATTAAAAAGTTAGATAATGTGGTGGTTATACATTGATTAACGTTAATGTTGTTTCACAGTAGCTAATATCTGGCCATAATTCTGCAATTGCCCACTATTTGCTTAGTACGTTATAATAGCGATAATATCAATATCAGATCAATCTTTGGTTAAACTTTTATTGTAGTTTAGTGTTAATTTAGCCTACCTCAACGTAACGTGAATGTGGAACGATGACTCTTCACCTCCTCACGGGCCCGACCGGAGCAAGGAGAACAGAAGTGGATGTAGCCTGTTAGCTAGCTTGCTAGCAGTCTGACCTAGCTTCAGTTAGCTTGAAGAGAACTGGCGTGTGACAAACACGCCCACGGCGTGGGCGTGTTTGCACTGGCGTGGGCGTGTTTGTCACGCGTAAGATCACCCCCATAGGTTATGCTAATCGGTGCTCATCTCACGCTCCACCCTCTCAACCCCCACCTTCACACTAAAACCAAAATGGCAACGTCCAGCTCGTTTATGACTTGAACTCCGGCAGGGAGAAGAAATTCAATGGGATAACCATTTATTTTTAGTCTATGATCCCCACACAGGTAGGACGTATCTACATCATCTACATGATTACTTGCCCGTGTGGACTGAGCTACATTGGGAAAACGACTAGAAAACTTAAATTAAGAATAAGTGAGCACAACAGCACAATACGGAAAAATGACCGGGACTATCCCATCTCTGTGCATTTCAATGACACTCACCATGACATTTCTACGTTGCGCTTCTGCAGTGTGGAGCAGGTCACCTTGCCACTGTAGCGAAACTCATCTAGTAACGTGCATTAAATATTGAATATTTAATGTACAGATCTCTCCTCTCCAGAGGTCACAGGAATTCTGCCCTGCAAAGCTAAAAGGGGGTAACTCGCCAGAGTGTAGAACTGAGAAAAATGACTTTACAGTTTTGTTGTTGTCCAGCCAAATGTATTGTAGGAAGAAAACTGGAAATGTGTTAATTATTTGTTTATTTAATGTAGTTATTTATCTACATTTTTTTTTTAGCTCAAACTTGACCTTTGACCCTTATTTGGAAGTTACCTTACTCTGGCTTTGCATTGTCTGCAAAATAATAAGGGGTGATGCCAAGCAAAAAGACAGTAACTTCAATTTGATCCTTCATTTGGTTGCTTATCACTATATAAAACCAGTATATGATAATAATGATAACATAGACATGAAGTCTCATGTTCATGGCACAATTACGCTTAATATAATATACGTATAAATATAATATAACTAGATTATCAGGCCGCTACACATCCTTCAAGCCTAGTTTGGTGGGACTCTTGTTGGCCCATTGTGTGTCTGTGTTGGCGCCTCAGGGGTTAATGTTGTATGAGCTGGCTCCTCGGGGGTTGATGTCGTATGAGCTGGCACATCTGGGGTTAATTTCATATGAGCGGCACCTCGGGGGTTAATGTTGTATGAGCTGGTACCTCAGGGGTTAATGTCATATGAGCTGGCGCCTCGGGGTTAATGTTGTATGAGCTGGTAGCTCAGTGGTTAATGTCATATGAGCTGGTGCCTCGGGGGTTAATGTCATATGAGCTGGCACCTCTGGGGTTAATTTCATATGCGCAGTGCCTCAGGGGTTAATGTTGTATGAGCTGGTACCTGGATGGTTAATGTTGTATGAGCTGGCACCTCGGGGGATAATGCCGTATGAGCTGGCACCTCTGGGGTTAATTTTATATGAGCGGCACCTCAGGGGTTAATGTTGTATGACCTGGCACCTCTGGGGTTAATTTCATATGAGCGACGCCTCAGGGGTTAATGTTGTATGAGCTGGCACCTCCGGGGTTAATTTCATATGAGCTGGTGCCTCGGGGTTAATGTGGTATGAGCTGGTGCTTCGGGGGTTAATGTCATATGAGCTGGCGCCTCAGGAGTTAATGTTGTACGAGCTGGCACCACGGGGGTTAAATTTGTATGAGCTGGCGCATCGGGGTTAATGTGGTATGAGCTGGCGCATCGGGGTTAATGTGGTATGAGCTGGTGCCTCGGGGGTTAATGTCGTATGAGCTGGTGCTTCGGGGGTTAATGTCATATGAGCTGGCGCCTCAGGAGTTAATGTTGTACGAGCTGGCACCACGGGGTTAAATTTGTATGAGCTGGCGCATCGGGGTTAATGTGGTATGAGCTGGCGCATCGGGGTTAATGTGGTATGAGCTGGTGCCTCTGGGGTTAATGTCGTATGAGCTGGTGCCTCGGGGGTTAATGTGGTATGAGCTGGCACCTCGGGGGTTAATGTCATATGAGTTGGCATCTCTGGGGTTAATGTTGTACGAGCTGGAGCCTCGGGGGTAAATGTGGTATTAGCTGGTGCCTCGGGGGGTAATGTCATATGAGTTGCCTCGCGGGTTAATGTATAAGGGTTAGGGGGTTAATGCCGTATGAGCTGGCAACCTTGGGAGTTAATGTGGGTGTCTGTGTGGGTGGGGGTGGTATCGGTCTGATGTCATAATCGTGATATTAGGCCTGCCCAGTAAGGTAACTCATACCTCAACTCAACCTGAGCATTCTGGTGAGTTACCCCCTTTTTGCGTTGCAGGGCAGAGCATTCAGAGTGCAGTCAAACCAAACCAAACAACCGTAACTGATGTTACCTTAGTCTTGCTTGGCTTTTCTATGGCTTTTGGAAGTTACTGTAAATGTGACCCCCTATTTTCTCCAAAAAAACAACACAATTGACTCAAGATATTTTTCCACATGATAAAGCAGATCTTCAATGTTCCAAAAATGACAAAAACTCATTTTTGACAAAAATTGAGTTACCCCCTTTTAGCTTTGTGTTACACCACTTACACAGCGACAGCAGTAAAGGTGTAGGAAAATATTAATTTATTACTTCACACGGTCGGCAAGGCTGGCAAAAACTTCTGATGTCTCAAGATACAACCGCATCAAACACACGCTTCTCAAGTCTCTCTCTTACTCGTCTTCTTCTACAGAGGCTTGTAGTGCTATGTCACAGACACCTTACACTGCCACCTACTGGTGAGTGAAAATAAGTGTATCTAACAGAAATCAACAGAAAACTAATGTCAGTCAGTGCACAACATATTAAATCAAAGGGATCTGCATGTATCAAAACAAATGCTTCTTTGACCATTCTTACAGGTGCTACATTCGCAGGGCAGAATTGACCTCTGGCTGCGCCTTGCATCTGGGGGAAGCCAAAAAAGGCCCAAGGCGCCAGCCTGTCTGGAAATACCAAAGGAGTGATTTCTAACTGTTGACGAGTGTGTTTCGTCAATGTCCGAGAATGTCCGTTCTCTTGGCGGAGATTTACTTCACAGGTCACACGGACAAGACTCTTGAAGCAAACAGTTTAGGAACTTGTGTAGCGTACGTGCAACTCATGGAGTGTTTGGTATCAATATTCTCCAAATCGCAACCCCCATTGATCTATATAAATCGTGGGTATGTTTAATAATGCTTTGTAAATGTACAACATGGTCCCATCTTCCTCCTTAAACCAAAGGTCATCGAATGGAAGTGGGGGGTCAAAGGCTATAAACCACTTCACATTCCTTTTTGTCAAAGAGCAGCAGGAGTGGGCTGTATGGCGCTAAGAGGAACTGACTATTCTCAAGATGTGAGATTTAATCAAGTTAATTAGTATTACGTACTTAATAAGTAGGAATGTATAGTGTGTTAATGTGTGTGTGACATTAAGATATGGTTTTGTTACGTACACGTATACAAGATTCAGTAAAGATATATTGTCCCAGAAATATTTTGGTTTATTCCTTAATATAAGGATACATCATCCATGTTTGGTCTTAAAATAATCAGAATAATGTGTGTGTTGTAATTATGAAAGTGTCATGGCCATGAAGTCATTTGATGAGATGTTTTAAGCATGTGATAAGTCTTATGTTTGTCCCTGTAAAACATGGCCATAAATCTCTCGGCCAGCCTGACTCCATGACTGTGTAACAAGACCCATGCTTGTCTATATCTATATTTGCTATCTATCTAGTCTATTTACCTTTATCTTTTCCATCTATATTTTGTTTTCTCACACCAAGAGTGATGTCAAGAAATAATAAGCTTTTAAAAGAAGTGCATAGTTTAGTTGAGTTCTAAAAACTATACTAAACCCTTATCTCAATGCAATAAAAGGCAGAGCCATGTTGCAAGGGGTGGGCCCTTGGAAAAACTGTGGCTGGCTGCTCTCTAACAGTTTTTGAGCAGACGAAAGAAGAACTTTGGCACAACAAGGACTTTTTAGAACAGGCAGAGCCCTCTGCATTCAAGATGTAGTCCTATACTTTTAGGCCTCAAAAGATGCCATGCTTTTGAAGGCCATTGCAGCTTTCACCAAACCAAATGGTGATTGTCTCATATAATTCTGCCACCAACAAAGAGTGTCACGTGGCCCTATCGAGGAAGGACAGCCGCTCCCGACCGCTGTACTCAGGCAGCCGTCTTCCCACAAATAGGCACGCTGACTCTTAAGGATGGCTTTTCAGTTCCAGACGATATAGTTTTCCAAGAGTGGAAACAGATTTCAAGGAAAACCTGGCTCTCATCGAACTAAATATAGTGAGATTAGATACCTTTTTGTTGCTTTATTTTTGATAGGTGAAGCTTAAATCATTTTTGATTATCCCTTTTCAACGGGATAAGATCCTCTAACCAAGAGGATCATTAAAAGACAATTGAACCAACAACCAGCCGGTTTTGAGACCCCTCGCCTGCCCGTCCAAGAGCAGACACGGCCACCCTTCGTTGCCATGGCAGCTCCTGCTCCCAGCCGAGCCAGGAAAGGCCGTTCTCCCGCAGACGAACAGAGGGAGAGAATCCTCGACTCTCAGACAGGCAAAGTGACCACACGCCTTTCTGCCAATTTTGAGAGTGCTGTGAAGATTAACTTAGATTAATCATCTATTGAATTAGAATATGTATTTAATTTGGTTAGGTTTAAACTAGGCTTTCTTTGAATACCTTATTCCCTTCCTTTTCACTTTTCTCCTCCTTTCTTAACTCAATCGAACAAGGTGTTATGCATAATACTGTGATTTTACTATTTTGTGGATTAAATAAACGCATTATGTTTTGAAGTTAAAACGTGTTCTTTGCTTGTTATAATAATATCAGTCGATTAAAGATCTCCCTTCCTTTAGAACTGATTCTGATTTCACTGTGACCTACGGCAGTGGTAATATAAAATTTACGTATCAACGTGGTGGTGCTCCGGGGTTTTGATATTAACTTATTGAATCAATAGTGATATCAAAATCCATATTTCTATCTAAATTCCTTACACCACCTAGAGGCGGTGACCACGACAAACTGCTAAAACAAAGAGAATCTTTCTGGATCCACACATTACAAACACTGGCACCAAAAGGACTGAATGATGAACTGTTATTCAACATGTTCCTGTGATCCCTGTCTCTAAGTCTATATTGTATTTTTCTACTATATATTTTAAATATTTTTCTATTCCTTCTCAAGGAGCCAAGGAGCCTAAACCCTACATGTGTGTGCTGGGCACAGAACAGTCAGGCTCTTTTCCTCATAACCCCTGTCGACTGTGTCCACTTCCACACACGTATGGAAATACACTATGGATTATCTAGAGAAGTCTCTGTGTGTTCTCCCTTAAATTTATTGTCTATTTATCTCTTGTGATTATTCATGTTTGTTCTTGTTTACTGTGAAGCTCACTCACATGTGTATAGGTTATCTGTGCATAGGTTTCCCCTTTTAACCTTTCACTGCGGGGACCCTGCTGCTCAGGACCTAATTGAAGACAGTCTGGCCCAAATTAACCACTGTATTATTATGCCTTTTTGTCTATTTATTATCATTGCCTATTTGTCTATTTCCCTGTGGAGCATCACCTTAACTTATTAAAGGAGGACTTACCCCCTAGATATGTATTAGAACAGTGATTTGAAAATACCTATGGAAAAAACCAAGAAATGACATATGCTCTTGTCTATACTGGACTCTTTGGCTGTGTTCGAGTCGAGATTCTTTTTCGGAAATCGACGCCATTACAGTTTGCCTACTGCCTCAAAAATAATTTATTTGAGAGGGGCAATATCTCTATAAATATCAACAACTAGCCAACGCTGTTGGTCTGTATGGAAACAGAAAATCTGAAAATGGTTTTAAGTTATATCAATTTGGTAATTCAGTGGCGAACTAGAAATTTAATTATTTTTCTGCATGTATCTCTATGGAAACTACTCGAACTACGTTACGGGAGCAAAGTGACATGGGCTCGTTAACAGCAGCACACCCACAATAGGACAAACCTCTCGCTCTGGGGTAACACAATGCGAGATTTCTCCACGTAATTCCCTCGTCTAACTAGAGATAAACCGCGCAATGAAATCCGTTTTTAATTTGCGTTTTGGGGCTTTTCGTGATTCTTGTTGAAAGTTACAGCATGACAGCAGCATTTTTCCTCTCAGGGCGCAGGAGAGGCAGCGCAGAGCTCTTCTCCTCTTCAAAGCCCCCGCCTCTCACTGTCCCCGCTGCCTGAGCACACAGCAGCTCGTGCTCGCACACAGCGAGTCAACCCCCCCCCCCCCCCCCCCCCCCCCAGTCCCCAGTCGCTCTACTCTGCTGACATTTCCTCTCCCGTTTGACTGGCCGAGAGAAAGTGCTTCCGAGTCGGACTGATAGCCGCGGAAATGTCAGACTGTGCTCTCTCTGCTCTGGCCGAGTCCGAGAGAGCCCAGCTCTGCTGCGCGCGCCCGCGGAGCTTGGAGCTAGTGCATGAGGTTTACAGTACGACTCTCTCCCGCTCGCTCCCGCCTGCCTGCCTGGGCTGGAGACAGCTGCTTCCAACTCGGACTGATAATATATACATCATCATTCGAGCTTATCCAGGTAAGATATTAATAAAGTAGTGACACATTCAGCGGGAAACTAACTATAATTAAGACATGTGCCAACTTTGACGACGTTTGGTTCAGTATTTTAAGAGCAAACTTCAATATGAATAGGCTTGGAGTTCTGAGGAGCCGAAAGGGTACAGGGGGGGTAGGGGAGTAATTATCTTGAAATCCCATAGTCTTTGGGAACACTGTGACGTCAATGTGTTCCTAATATCCCATTCATTTGAGAAAGAAAAAAAAGCAGTGTTAGACCCTTAGAGGGCGCTTATGCCAGATATGCTGCTGAAAAATGATACAAATGGTAAAATGGCAACAGTTTGGTGTCAAATGTGGAAATTCTGACCAGAATTCTTCACACATCACCCCCAAAGTCATATATATTGGTTAAAAGCTGAAAAAAAGTGTTTTGGAGGTAAGTTCTCCTTTAACCTATTGAAGTGTATTTGTAAAATGTTGATACTCTATATATTTGTATATCACTCTGTGCTCCTACCTTTTAGTTAATTGTCTTGATAATTGTCAGATCTGAATACCAGTCTCTGTGGGGAAATCGGATTGGCTGCAACTAAACAGCCCCTATTTAAGCTGGGTTTTTTCACTTATAGCTGCTGAATGTTTGTTTGAAAAAGGTCGGTGACCGAAACGTCACATTAAAACAAATTTGATTGCAAGTTAACAGTGTGCGGGACACCTAGGCTTCACTATTACGGACTTTGTCTTTGCCCGACGCTGCGCACCTGTCCTGAGAGATGTGAGGAGTTTTTCTTCAAAGATATGAAAGTAAAAGTAAAATGATTGCTTTACTTGAAATTGTTTGAAAATGAGCTCTGACAACTCTGTTAAACTATTTGATGCTGTGGTGAATTGCACCAGGTTATGGGAGGAGTTAAAGGAGAATTTAGTTTTTTTTTAACCTGGACCCCTCTCCTCACATTAATTATGATCTGACGACTCACTCAGCGATCTCCGCAGCGTTTCTGGCCGTCCTAGCGTTGTTTTGAGATCAATAGCGTCCAAGCCAGTCCTAAAATGGAGCTCCGAGGGGGCCAAGTGGCAGCCTGTTTTTCCTGCATCTAAATAGCCAGTTTTATTCCCGTTTTCACGACATATCATCATAATCTCATCCCGCAACAACCACCAGACTGATATTTCCTCCCGGGCTGTTTCCTGTTGTCTCCCAGGGATCAAATTACCTCATTCGTGATCTCGGTCACCAAGTCTCATCAAGTCCCGCGATACTTTCCTGCCGGCTGGCCAGTGTATCGTTCCAATTTTAGTATAGCCTACTAAATTGGAACGATACACGACCGCACGCCAGTCTTCTCTGTATCGTTCCAATTTAGTAGGCTATACTAAAATTGGAATGATACAGAGAAGACTGGCGTGCGGTCGTGTATCGTTCCAATTTAGTAGGCTATAGGCTACTAAAATTGGAACGATGAATCACGGCTCCCATGTTTGCTGGAAGCCTACAACGAGTGCCTAACAGTAATGAAAAATATTGATACCTGGAAGTGCTGCTGCTGCTGGAGCTATTGGCGCAAGCGGGTGTGTGTGTGTGTTGCCCACTAAATGTTATTGCATCAGTGATGTCAGACTGCCTCCTTGTGTGTGTGTGTGTGTGTGTGTGTGTGTGTGCCTCATTATATCAATGATGACATCATCAGTGTGTGTGTGTGTG
This sequence comes from Poromitra crassiceps, assembly GCF_964638095.1. NCBI lineage: Eukaryota > Metazoa > Chordata > Actinopteri > Beryciformes > Melamphaidae > Poromitra > Poromitra crassiceps. The sequence continues at coordinate 20,273,613 of NC_139628.1, read as the reverse complement.
TGTGTGTGTGTGTGTGTGTGCCACTGAGCAGTCTTGTCACAATGCCTCTTTGTGTGTGTGTGTGTGTGTGTGTGTGTGTGTGTGTGTGTGTGTACAATTCTCTAAAACTACTGTATCTCTATCTTTAACAAAATCACACACATTTAGGCTATTATATGTGATTTGATAACTTTTTATAACTACATGTAATAACTAATGTAATGTCCCTTCCCCCAACTTCTATTCACTGAGCCTCCCCTGAAACTCCCCTCCCACTTTGACAGTGAAGACATACACATGGCTTGAAAGAAGGGGGGGGGGGGGGGGTCGGATGTGGGAGGCCCTGTAACAACAGATGGGGAGGAAAGGGCATGTGAGGCAAAATAATACAACTGGAGACAACAACTCTGCAGTGACGACACATGACAGAAAACACAGAAAGAGGATTGAAAGAGAACCAGCAAGAAGTGGATTCTCACTACTGTCAGAGACTACATTGCAATTTGAGGATTTTGGTAAATCAAAGAAAACAATGAGAAAGAGACGACACTGAAGTTGGCACCAGATTCGGAGCGTCTGATTGGAATTTTACAGTCCACCTTAAAAGTGGCATAACGCCTGTCGTTTTCCTCATTTTTCACCCTAGTAATCTAGTCCAGATTTGAAAGGTCTAAATACATTATGTGGAACTGGTCTAATTGTGGTCTGGTCTTTACGTGAAGAAAAGCAGTGAAATCACTTTTTTACAGCTTTCACAAGTAGCTTTTGAGGTCAACAAGAAAACATGTTTGTTTAATTATGATACTGTGTGATGATGTCCCCTGCCATATGGAGTATTGGTTGTGTGTGTGTGTGTGTGTGTTTAAGACGGTCCACAGCAAAATAAATAGCAATACAACTGAAAATCGGTTTACCATGAGTAAGGGCAATAAGAAAAGAAGAAGAAACTACATTTAAAATGATCACAACCCAGGATTCATTTTATGAAAATGACTGAACCACCCCACCTACAGGTGTTATGCCCCTTTTAAGGTGGACCGGAAAATTCCAACCAGATGCTGCAAGTATAGGATGCATGGCATGCAACTTCAGAGTTGTGAGAAAGATACTGCTTCACACAAGAATATTCCTCTAGACTATTTCAGGAGTGAATTTGATATTGATAACACAACCTGCAATTTCAGATCAAATTAGATGAGATAAAACGGCATGATCCGTGTGGCCCTTTTCACAGGTACCGTTTTGTAAAGCAGGCGTAACAATAACATTAATGAGGGACCCTGGCACTGGAACACCTACATGGAATGGAGCAATCATTAATGGTATTGGTCACACCTGCTTTACACCAAAACGGCTGCTCTGGAATGGGTCCATAGGCTAATAATAAAAAGAGGAGGGAGGAAAGTGATTAACCCTAGAACACTAACGTCGGGTGATTGAATTCACGTGATTTTCATTGTCTTGCTGCTGTCTGAGGTGGGCGGGTCCTTAGGTACCTTCAGGATGCTCACTGACGTCATTGAATGTAGGTTTGTTTCCCTATTCCCATTCATGGTTTTTTCTACCGGTGATTTTCACCCGACGTTAGTGATAGAGGGTAAAATATCTTCGGGTTAGGGTTAATGGTATTGTGGCGACTTGTGTGGTGATTTTCACCACACAAGTCCCATGAATGGGTGGACCAAAGGAGAAGTTGGGAGCTCCTTTTTTGGGGGGGGGGGGGGGGGGGATTTTTTGTAACGATTACCTCATTTTTCCTGAATTTGACATATTTTTTATAGTGTCCCCCATAATAAACTTTTTTGTGTTTTTTGTGATATTTCACATGTAAAAACAAAAGAAGAGTACCTCAATTTGCCATGTATTGTTGTACTTTAAGATATTTTGATGAGAAGTATGTTTTATGGGGTATATTGCATCGGGTGAAATACACCCGACGTTAGTGATGGTGTGACTTTAAATCACGTTAGTGTTCTAGGGTTAAGAGAGAGCTCGAGGCAAAATGGTTAAAAAAGTAAAGTTTCTCACCGAGGATGAGACCGAGCCAAGTGACAGCCATGTTCTCTCCGTGCTGCAGTCTGCTTTGACTGCAGCAGTTCTGGTCAAACGAGACCCACACCCACATCCAGAAGAGCTGCCAACTTCTCACTTCATCTTGCGAGATACGCCAGACCATTGAAATGGGCTGAACAACACTATGTGTAAGGCTGTTTTGATGGGAAATAATGATAATGACTTGTACCCTATCCGGTGCCTTCCTATCTCACAGATATCATGCCATAATCCATCCAGAGCACTGATAAGACCGTACAGGTATTTTAGCAAACAAAAACAAAAAGAGAAAAAAAGTGGGTCAACTCAAATTGCAACAGAAGCAAACTCAATGGATTTGGTGTCCTCAATATGTTCTAAGTAAGAGAAAAGAAAGTCACAGGAAAAATGCTGAAAACATTAATGCCAACCCGAAAAAAAAAAAAACTAAACTACCGTCTACCGGTAACTAAACTAAACTTGTACCACTATTCCTTCAGAAGTTGTAGCTGTCATAGACTGTGTTGCATAGTTGATTGCTCTATTGCTGACAAAAAGGTGTTATTGTAAGTCGCTTTGGATAAAAGCGTCTGCCAAATGACGTAATGTAATGTAATGTAATGCCACAATGTGTCTGTAGCCTATGTGACGACAAACCAGATGCTCTTATAGGCAGTGTTGGGGGTAACTCATTACAAAAGTAACTTATTACATGTAATATATTACTTTTAGCAGTAACTCAGTAATATAACTTATTACTTATAGGATTTCAGTAATATTATACCAGTTACTTTGTCAAGTAACTCAAGTTACAAATTGAGTTACATTTGATTAAATCAAAGCACATATTTAAAAAAAGATACAATAATTTCCTAATCAAATTGTGTGTTTTTATGCAAATAACCACTACCGATGACAATAACAAAGGAAAAGAATAAAATTTAGAATTTTGGAGGAAAAGAATAAAATTTAGAATTTTGGATTGTTTACACTGACTTCAAGGCGGTTGAAAAAAAAATCGGGATGGTTCTGGGGCAGCGATGTCATTCTGCTGCTGCTGTTGTTTTGGTAAAAGTAATGCAAAAGTAGTGTAATGCGTAACGAGTTACTTTACACAGAAAGTAATATTGTAAAGTAACTTATTACTTTCAAATGAAAGTAACTAGTAATATGTAGTATATTACATTTTTTAAGTAACTTGCCCAACACTGCTTATAGGCCGGGAGCCAGGTCCAGCCCTCAGGGTGTTTTCTGCTACCTTTTTTTCCACTATTATTTCCTGTTATCCTATAGCTCGAGCCATCACCATTCTCCATCACGACCACCCCAACTCTGGGCCGGTGTCAGGGGCCCAAAAAAAAAAAAATTTGTTTCTCACAAAATTATGTAAATGCAAATATTAATGTAGGCTACTGCAATGTCTTATAGTCATGCATGTATGAACTTTGCCTGGAAGTACTGTATGCTGAAACATAGGGGAAATTCACAAAATAAGATTATGGGGCTCAATTATTGAGTGTTATGTGATCAACTAGCAATCTTGATCTAATAATCATCCAGGAATTGAAACTAAGCAAGTCAATTCAGTTTTCTCTAAGCTTGTCTGAGGGGTGGTTCACAGTGTCGGAGTTTTGGAGCATCCTGTTTTTGTATTTGCGCATGTAAACATCATATCTCGATTTCAGAAACCTGGATAAGCCCTTATCCCGGTTTTGAGAAACCCGGTTATGCTAGCTGGAGTACTCCAAGAGAAACCGGGATACTGTTGCATGTATAGGCTACACCAGGGGTCACCAACCTTTTTGAGGTCGAGGGCTACCTGAAGGGTAGAGTCATGTCGGGGGCTACCTGTTGAAATTTGCTCGATTTACCTTTAAATAATGAGTACCGTAAATTCCGGACTATAAGCCGCGGCTTTTTTCCCGTTTTTTGGCCCCTGCGGCTTATATAACGGTGCGTCTTATCTATGGATTTTTTCAGAAAAAAAAAAAAAAAAAAAAAAAAATCTCTCTTTTTTAGCACTCTTTCTAACTATAAATCCACTTCTGTTTTAATTTCCTCTCTTGCCCTCTTTTCACCACACCGCGGACACTGTGTGCACTGTAAAAATAAACAACGGTGGTGTTGTGTTATGTTGTTTTGTTGAAATGTTGTAATACGGTAAATGGGAGCTTCCTCAAACCCATCTCTTCCCGACAATCCCCTCTGTGCGTGACCACTTACATATGGTAATTACGGTAAGCAAACGGCCACTCGGGCAACAACTCCCTCCCCCGACTACCAGGAGAAAATCACAAACTTCGGCGAATTCACACAAAGGAAGATCAAGGAATATTCACAACAAGACGAGCAGTAGAAGCAACACTCTCACTTACCATGGGGAAGGTACGCAGAAATTCACACGAGGCAGCTTTCAAGTTGAAAGCAGTCAATCTCGCATTAAAAGAGAGCGATCAAACAGAGCAGCCGCGCGTAACCTGGGCAAAAGGGACTGTCCGTCCGGGGGAGAACTACTGAACAACTCCCTCCCGACTATCAGGAGAAAATCACAAACTTCGGCGAATTCACACAAAGGAAGATCACGGAATATTATAGGAGTGTGAAAACATCCACAATTACCAACGGGTTCCAAAACGCTGGACTGCTGCGGGATGAAGAGGATGACGCCACGGGGACTGCCCCCTAGTCCGATACCTCACGAGTCCGATACCTCACGAGTCCGACACCTCATGGTTTTGGGTTAGGGTCTGGGGGAGGTTAGGTTTAGGCGTGGGGGTGGGAGAGGTTAGGTTTTGGGTTAGGGTCTGGGGGATGTTAGGTTTAGGCGTGGGGGTGGGAGAGGTTAGGTTTTGGGTTAGGGTCTGGGGGAAGTTAGCCTCTTTTTTCGGACTCGTGAGGTGTCGGACTCGTGAGGTATCGGACTCGTGCCATGGCACCTGAAGGAGAGAGGAGAGTGGTTGACGAAGCCACCCTGAACCTGTTCGTTTCCGACACTGAAGATGAGGACTTTGGTGGTTTCAGTACGCAGGAAGAAGAGGAAGACGAGGATTAGTGACTTGACTTCTCTGGTTACAGGTTTGCTGCACATATACGGTAGCCTATTGTTGTGTGATTTTGTCTGGGGATTAGTGACCTGACTTTTGTTTTGTTTTGTTGAAATGTTAATAAATGGGAGCTTCCCCAAACAGCGATCTCTTTCCCGACATTCCTCTCTGTGCACGAACCCTTTCATATGGTAATTAAACATCAAAACACCCGCGGCTTATAGTCCGGTGCGGCTTATAGAAGAAAAAAATAGTCAATTTTGGTCCCGCGGCTTATACACCGGTGCGTCTTATAGTCCGGAATTTACGGTATTATGCATTTAATCGAGACATACACTCTTTTCTTTCACTCCTCTTGAAATTGGTAATGTTTTTTCTTTCACTTTTCTGCCATTGTTCTTGCGTTCCATCATTTAGCTTAGCCGACTGATATAATCATTGGCAGCTGGCAGTCGCACTGTCGCAGAGTGAATGACGTAGTGACGTAACGTAAAACTAAACTTTGACCCCAGCCCAGGCGGATCAAAATAGTTAATCAATAATTAATTATACACAGACAATAAATTATACACAGACAATAAACGTTTTTAAAACGTATGCATTGTTAAACAAATTATTTTCTACATTTGTGTGTTATTGTGGGAAGGGAGGAGAAAAACAAATAAAAAATTAATTTTTCTGATTATATTTTTTTGTTTCGTTTTTTTGTTTTTTCTTTCTTTCCCCTGTGGCTGAGCCTGTTTGTCTGTTTTGTCTTGTTTGTGTAAAAAAAAAAAAAAAAAAAAAAAAAAAAAAAAAAAAAAATTCATTTTTCTGAACGTGGCTTGCGGGCGACACAGCGCCACCCCGCGGGCGACTGGTCGCCCGCGGGCGACTGGTTGGCTACCACTGGGCTACACCTTATCCTGGTTTCTGACTGTAGCAGACTACCTGCGCAGGCGCGGCTTCAGCCAAGTCTCACTTCTGGAGCGATGTGGAAACGGACTTTTGTCTTTTTCGGCGATGAAAAAAGAAACTGTTGACTCATCGTTCCAGAAGAAAGAAGCAGCAGCGCGCAAACGTGAATGTAATGCTGAGGGTATTTCAGTAGTATGTTGCGGTGTTGTGTAACACTGCAGAACAGTGTATAGAGGGTATGCACACCCACTGGAACACGCCCCCTCAATCGGGAATGAGTGTCAAAATGAGTGTCACATTCCTCCCTGAGCAGCAGGTGTCACTTATCTAGGCTGATTACTGCATTCAAGCTCAGTCTTGCTGTGACTCAGTGGGCGTGACCCCACAGTGACTTCTGCCTCTGTGACATCACATGCATACCCTCTATTCATAGTGTTCCTGTCCTGAACACAACCCAGCAGATTATTACTGTAGAATGACATGAATGAGAACAGAAAATACTTCTCTTTTATCAGGTAGTATCAGCTGTCTTTATTGTAAATACATGGGTGTTACAGAATGCTGTTTTTTTTTATGTTCCACAACATCGCTGGCTTGTGAATGCAGCCATGTATGTACAGGCTGGGTGACAGAATGTTGTTTGACAGTATGTTGCGGTGTTGTGTAACACTGCAGAACAGTGTATAGAGGGTATGCACACCCACTGGAACACGCCCCCTCAATCAGGAACGAGTGTCAAATTCCTCCCTGAGCAGCAGGTGTCAGTTATCTAGGCTGATTACTGCATTCAAGCTCAGTCTTGCTGTGACTCAGTGGGCGTGACCCCACAGTGACTTCTGCCTCTGTGACATCACATGCATACCCTCTATTCATAGTGTTCCTGTCCTGAACACAACCCAGCAGATTATTACTGTAGAATGACATGAATGAGAACAGAAAATACTTCTCTTTTATCAGGTAGTATCAGCTGTCTTTATTGTAAATACATGGGTGTTACAGAATGCTGTTTTTTTTTATGTTCCACAACATCGCTGGCTTGTGAATGCAGCCATGTATGTACAGGCTGGGTGACAGAATGTAATGCACTGTTTTGTCTCAACATTTCCACACACTGCTGGCTGTTGATTGCAGCCCAGCATGTATAATAGGCTGAATGTTACAGAATGTTAAGCAGTTTATTTGTTTATCTTTTAACATCTCCACACACTGCTGGCTGTTGAACGCAGCCCCAGGCCAGCCGCTCAATGGACCCTTTTCACGGGGGCCATTTTGTCTCGAAAAGGCAGAATAAACACAGGTGTGAGCAAAACACTAATGAGGGTTTCCACATTCCAATCATGGAAGTTTGAAACCCTCATTAGTGTTTTGCTTGGACCCGTGTTAACCCTGCCTTTTCGACACAAAATGGCCCCCGTGAGAAGGGTCTATTGGTTGCATTTAAGATATATGTCAAGACTGACTGTTACACAACGCCTATGCAGAACATTCCCGGGCGGTGAAGGCAGCCCCAGGGCATAGCAGGAAGTTGTAGTCGGTCAGACAGGAAGTCCGCCTAGTCGTCCAGGAAGAAGTAGTTGCCGCTCTTCTTCTGTTCTGTGTCCTGGAAGAGAGAGAGAGAGAGATCCTGAGCCACAATACGAGTCACCACATAATATGTTATTATAGGTTCCTTTCGATACAATACACCAGGGATACTCAACTTGCTTTGCCCGGGGGCCACTTTTGTGAAATGATAGAAGGCCAGGGACCAGTTAATAAACAAACAATATACATTTTTCTGTAGCGGATTGTAGGTTTTTGGGGTGTCAGCCGGAGTTTAGTCTGACAATGTTGTGCACACCGGATAGTTAGTTAGGTTAAATTAGTTAGGTTAAGTACATACAGTACATAAGTGCCTGGGTAGCAAGCAGACGGCGGTATTTGACAATTTAGCAGCTAAATCATAGATTATTGAAAGATATTCCATATTCCAGACTGTAATGCTATAATAGAAGTGGAGTATTGGCCAGAATGACATGAACATTTGGACACTTATTCAGCGGGTATCTTGCATGTTGGGTTCAGGTGCACTGTGAAAAAAAAAGAAAATGCAATTCCATCGCGGGCCACACAGGCCCACGGGCCACACAGGCGGCCGCAAGTTGAGTATCACTGCAATACACTATCTTTATTATGAATCACAATACAATTTTCAGGATACAAAATCAATTTTACAAGTCACACAAGATATCGATTCAATGAGGCACGACACATTACTCACAAGTCAGTCTCTAAACGCTTTGATCAACTAGAGACTGAGGACAATCTCCCAGGTTCCATTGCTACAACTCTAGTATAATATTAGGTGTGTGTGCGTGTGTGTGTGTGTACCTTGATGGAGTGTGCTTTGTTGATGCGCGGTCTGAAGTTGTTGGGGTCCCGTCTGAACGTGATTTCCAGCAGAGAGAGAAACCTGTTCATCCCTGCTAACAGACTCTGAGGACTGAGAGACAGAGAGAGGGAGGGAGGGGGAGAGAGAGGAAGACAGAGTGAGAGAGGGAGGGAGAATAAAGTAAAAAGTGTTGCCAAAGGAGTGTGAGTCGTGAGACCTTCATCAGATTCTCTTCAAGAGATTCTCTTTGAAGAGAATCTGATGAAGGTCTCACGACCGAAATGTTATTCTTATTCAACTTTTTTATTCAACAGTGTGCGGAAGTTTATTCTTGTATTGTGCAGCCCTTATTTTACTTGAAAGAGAAAAGATAATGTATTTATTATTAAAGCACGTAATACCAGTTAAATGTGAAAACTGGGGGGGAAAATATAAATATTTGAACATATTTTCTTTCTGAAAAAAAAACATTGTTGAAATACTGAATTACTTTATTTGATTTAACAGTCAGTTGTTGACTACATGCAGCTGTTGATAGAACTATTAGGCTACTTCAATATATATGGCACTGAATAGTCACAGAAGTTAGACGTTGCGATGTTCCGGACCCTTGCTTGAGGACATTTTCTCTAACTGGACCTCTTTGAATTTTAATTGAACTGAATCTCACACGCTCGTTTGAACGTTGGCGATAGTATTATGGATCCGGAGTTGGACTTCACTTGGCAAGACCTGGCCTAGTGTCTTCTGATTGGCTAATCGATGACGATTCGCCGGTGACCCAATACTGAAAACAGCTCCTCGAATCTGGACCAATCACAGAAGTCACCCCAAATTCACCTGAAAAAAGCGGGATGTGCCGACAAGCGCCGTGTTTGCATCCCTGGAGGAGGACGTACCATGTGTGTGATTTAGGGGTTGCATCCCTGGAGGAGGACGTACCATGTGTGTGATTTAGGGGTTGCATCCCTGGAGGAGGACGTACCATGTGTGTGATTTAGGGGTTGTATCCCTGGAGGAGGGCGTACCATGTGTGTGATTTAGGGGTTGCATCCCTGGAGGAGGACGTACCATGTGTGTGATTTAGGGGTTGTATCCCTGGAGGAGGGCGTACCATGTGTGTGATTTAGGGGTTGCATCCCTGGAGGAGGGCGTACCATGTGTGTGATTTAGGGGTTGTATCCCTGGAGGAGGACGTACCATGTAGGGATGGGCATTTCTAGCAAAAACACTATTCGAAATTCGCTGGCCAAATTCGAATTTAATTCGAAATTCGAAAAGAAAAAAAAAAAATGTTAAAAAAAAAAAAATGTAAAAAAAAAAAAAAAAAAAAAAAAAAAAAAAAAAAAAAAAAATTTGTGAGTGAAATGTTGCATTGTCTCCCCTGATTCTAAGTCTACGGCTTTATTAATTAATATGAAAAGCTTCTGCTGTGGATTTTTAGCTCAAACAAGCATTGCACCACTGAAGTAAAGAACATGTTACATGACATTGACATTTTCGAAAATAAAAAACAGTTTTGACAATCATGAGTGGTTCATTAAATATTTAGTAGGCTCAGGTCTGAGTGCCAAAGGGGTGCCAAAGTCACCCCCTCTCCCTCTTCATGGGATTTAATCCGCCATTCATTTTTCCATAAACCTTGCTTAAAATGCTTATAAAAATTGTTTTACTTGCTCAAACCAAGCAATTTGACTATACGGTACTTAGAATCAGGGGAGACAATGCAACATTTCACTCAAAAAAAAAAAAAAAAGTTTTTTTTTTTTTTTTTTCGAATTTCGAATTTCAATAATAAAAGTCGACCTTGATAATAACAACGATTATTCGAAAATTCGAAATTCGATGCCCATCCCTAGTACCATGTGTGTGATTTAGGGGTTGCATCCCTGGAGGAGGGCGTACCATGTGTGTGATTTAGGGGTTGCATCCCTGGAGGAGGACGTACCATGTGTGTGATTTAGGGGTTGTATCCCTGGAGGAGGGCGTACCATGTGTGTGATTTAGGGGTTGCATCCCTGGAGGGGGACGTACCATGTGTGATTTAGGGGTTGCATCCCTGGAGGGGGACGTACCATGTGTGATTTAGGGGTTGCATCCCTGGAGGAGGGCGTACCATGTGTGTGATTTAGGGGTTGCATCCCTGGAGGAGGACGTACCATGTGTGTGATTTAGGGGTTGTATCCCTGGAGGAGGGCATACCATGAGTGTGATTTAGGGGTTGCATCCCTGGAGGGGGACGTACCATGTGTGATTTAGGGGTTGCATCCCTGGAGGGGGACGTACCATGTGTGATTTAGGGGTTGCATCCCTGGAGGGGGACGTACCATGTGTGATTTAGGGGTTGCATCCCTGGAGGGGGACGTACCATGTGTGATTTAGGGGTTGCATCCCTGGAGGGGGACGTACCATGTGTGTGATTTAGGGGTTGCATCCCTGGAGGAGGACGTACCATGTGTGTGATTTAGGGGTTGTATCCCTGGAGGAGGGCGTACCATGTGTGTGATTTAGGGGTTGTATCCCTGGAGGAGGGCGTACCATGTGTGTGATTTAGGGGTTGCATCCCTGGAGGGGGACGTACCATGTGTGTGATTTAGGGGTTGCATCCTTGGAGGGGGACGTACCATGTGTGATTTAGGGGTTGCATCCCTGGAGGGGGACGTACCATGTGTGATTTAGGGGTTGCATCCCTGGAGGGGGACGTACCATGTGTGATTTAGGGGTTGCATCCCTGGAGGGGGACGTATCATGTGTGTGATTTAGGGGTTGCTTTCCTGGAGGAAGGCGTACCATGTGTGTGATTTAGGGGTTGCATCCCTGGAGGGGGACGTACCATGTGTGTGATTTAGGGGTTGCATCCCTGGAGGAGGACGTACCATGTGTGTGATTTAGGGGTTGCATCCCTGGAGGGGGACGTACCATGTGTGATTTAGGGGTTGCATCCCTGGAGGGGGACGTACCATGTGTGATTTAGGGGTTGCATCCCTGGAGGGGGACGTATCATGTGTGTGATTTAGGGGTTGCTTTCCTGGAGGAAGGCGTACCATGTGTGTGATTTAGGGGTTGCATCCCTGGAGGGGGACGTACCATGTGTGTGATTTAGGGGTTGTATCCCTGGAGGAGGGCGTACCATGTGTGTGATTTAGGGGTTGTATCCCTGGAGGAGGGCGTACCATGTGTGTGATTTAGGGGTTGTATCCCTGGAGGAGGGCGTACCATGTGTGTGATTTAGGGGTTGCATCCCTGGAGGGGGACGTACCATGTGTGTGATTTAGGGGTTGCATCCTTGGAGGGGGACGTACCATGTGTGTGATTTAGGGGTTGTATCCCTGGAGGACGACGTACCATGTGTGTGATTTAGGGGTTGTATCCCTGGAGGACGACGTACCATGTGTGTGATTTAGGGGTTGCATCCCTGGAGGAGGGCGTACCATGTGTGTGATTTAGGGGTTGCATCCCTGGAGGAGGACGTACCATGTGTGTGATTTAGGGGTTGTATCCCTGGAGGACGACGTACCATGTGTGTGATTTAGGGGTTGCATCCCTGGAGGAGGGCGTACCATGTGTGTGATTTAGGGGTTGTATCCCTGGAGGACGACGTACCATGTGTGTGATTTAGGGGTTGCATCCCTGGAGGGGGACGTACCATGTGTGTGATTTAGGGGTTGCATCCCTGGAGGGGGACGTACCATGTGTGTGATTTAGGGGTTGCTTTCCTGGAGGAAGGCGTACCATGTGTGTGACTTAGGGGTGGCATGACTTGTTTTATTTGTCATTCTCCAAGTCTGCAGGTGGCTACGTTACTACTGCTCGCTCTGGGAGGCTGCTGCCAGGGGGCGGGGCAAGTCTCAAACCATGTGACGACTCGTGTCCCGGTAGGCGTCGACTTGTGGCAGTAACGTCGCCGAGTCTATGCAACCCCTAGAGCATACATGGGCAACATATGGCCCGCGATGGAATTGCACACAAAATATAAAAAAAAAAGATTTTTACAGTGCACTTGAACGCAACATGCAATATACCCGCTGAATAAGTGTCCAAATGTTCATGTCATTCTGGGCAATACTCTTGTTATATCATTTCAGTCTGGAATATGGAATATCTTTCAATAATATTTATGACTAAAAGGCTAAAAGTAGTCTCATGTGTAAGAAATGACTGTTCTACATTGAAGTAGAAATTTAAATAATTAACTTGTTGGTTTTGGATTTATTTAGCTTCAAGAGTGCATTTTTGTTCTTGCGTGACCCTCAACACAGGCTTTGAGAATCCCGGGCCACTTACTGATACTTATGCTTAAATTAACCCACTCATATTCTGGTTTATTTCAAGAAAAACATTTCGGCTAGTGGAAATTCTAATTGGCTGGTAACTTTAAAATCTAGCAGCCATATTGGCAGGTGGTGAAAAAAGTGAATTTCAAGCCCTGAAGGGAGAGCAGGTGGTGACATAGGAGTGAGTGAGGAAAAGGATCAAATATTGGTGGTTAAGACTGAATAATGACATCACAATTGTTAATTTAAAATGAGTTATTCCTCTAAACCTGGCTTCAAATGCCCCAAATTTTTAACGCTGGCGCCGTTCAGCCCTCAGCAAAATCTGGTAGCGAGGAAATTTTTTTGTGGCCCTCTCTATCATCAAAGTTGCCCATCCATGGGTTACGGCATGACAATATTTGTTCGGCCCCCGGCAACAATCTGGGTTTCTCATGTGGCCCCCCATGAAAAATAGTTGCCCACCCCTGCCCTAGAGTGAGTGTGAGTTACGTGTTGTTCGTGGCGCTGTGCGTCTGTGTATACGTGCGTGTGTGTGTGAGTTACGTGTTGTTGGTGGCGCTGTGCGTCTGTGTGTGTTTGTGCATGCGTGCGTGTGTGAGTTACGTGTTGTTCGTGGCGCTGTGCGTCTGTGTGCGTCTGTGTATACGTGCGTGTGTGTGTATGTTACGTGTTGTTCGTGGCGCTGTGCGTCTGTGTGTGTTTGTGTATACGTGTGTATGTGTGTGTGAGTTACGTGTTGTGCGTCTGTGTGTGTTTGTGTATACGTGCGTGTGTGTGTGAGTTATGTGTTGTGCGTCTGTGTGTGTTTGTGTATACGTGTGTGTGTGTGTGTGTTACGTGTTGTTTGTGGCGCTGTGTGTCTGTGTGTGTTTGTGTATACGTGCGTGTGCGTGTGAGTTACGTGTTGTGCGTCTGTGTGTGTTTGTGTATACGTGCGTGTGTGTGTGAGTTACGTGTTGTTTGTGGCGCTGTGCGTCTGTGTGTGTTTGTGTATACGTGCGTGTGTGTGTGAGTTACGTGTTGTGCGTCTGTGTGTGTTTGTGTATAGGTGCGTGTGTGTGTGAGTTACGTGTTGTGCGTGTGAGTTACGTGTTGTTCGTGGCGCTGTGCGTCTGTGTGCGTCTGTGTGTGTTTGTGTATACGTGCGTGTGTGTGTGTTTGTGTATACGTGCGTGTGTGTGTGAGTTACGTGTTGTGCGTCTGTGTGTGTTTGTGTGTACGTACGTGTGTGTGTGTTTGTGTATACGTGCGTGTGTGTGTGAGTTACGTGTTGTGCGTCTGTGTGTGTTTGTGTGTACGTGCGTGTGTGTGTGTTTGTGTATACGTGCGTGTGTGTGTGAGTTACGTGTTGTGCGTCTGTGTGTGTTTGTGTGTACGTGCGTGTGTGTGTGTTTGTGTGTACGTGCGTGTGTGTGTGTTTGTGTGTACGTGCGTGTGTGTGTGTTTGTGTGTACGTGCGTGTGTGTGTGTTTGTGTGTACGTGCGTGTGTGTGTGTTTGTGTGTACGTGCGTGTGTGTGTGTTTGTGTGTACGTGTGTGTGTGTGTGTTTGTGTGTACGTGCGTCTGTGTGTGTTTGTGTGTGTGAGTTACGTGTTAGCGGCGGTCTTGGTGGAGGGCGTGCCGTCGAACACGATGACTCTGTCGGCCAGGTAGGTGGCCATGATGAAGTCGTGCTCCACCACAAACGCTGTCTTCTTAGCATGGAGGATGTACCTGCACACACACACACACACACACAGACACACAGTCACATATTGATCTACATGTCTAGCAGCTGGAAGGAAGGAGGGAATAAGTGAGGAAAAAGAGAGGAAGTGAAGGACGTAGGGAGGGAGGGAAGGACAAAGGAAAGCAAAAGATGAAATGAAGTGAGGGATGTAGGGATGAAAGGAAAGGATTGAGGGAGAGATGGATTTTTTTTGTGAACACAGATTTTCAAGTACAGCAATTTTTGAGCGTGAAAGAAAGACACTTGTGAGTGTGAGTGCATGTGCGTGTGTGTGTGCGCGTGTATGAGTGTGAGTGTGTGTGCATGCGCACCTCTTGATGACCCTGGCAGCCATCAGACGCTGTTCAGAGTCCAGGTAGGCTGAAGGCTCGTCGATCAGATAAACGTCAGCTGGTTTCCCCAAACACAGAGTCAGAGCTACCCTCTGCAACTCTCCACCAGACAGGTTCTGCACCTGAGGGGGGAGAGAGACAAACACAAGAGTCAGAGCTACCCTCTGCAACTCTCCACCAGACAGGTTCTGCACCTGAGGGGGGAGAAAGACAAACACAGAGTCAGAGCTAACCTCTGCAACTCTCCACCAGACAGGTTCTGCACCTGAGGGGGGAGAAAGACAAACACAGAGTCAGAGCTAACCTCTGCAACTCTCCACCAGACAGGTTCTGCACCTGAGGGGGGAGAGAGACAGACACAAGAGTCAGAGCTAACCTCTGCAACTCTCCACCAGACAGGTTCTGCACCTGAGGGGGGAGAGAGACAGACACAAGAGTCAGAGCTACCCTCTGCATCTCTCCACCAGACAGGTTCTGCACCTGAGGGGGGAGAGAGACAGACACAAGAGTCAGAGCTACCCTCTGCAACTCCCCACCAGACAGGTTCTGCACCTGAGGGGGGAGAGAGACAGACACAAGAGTCAGAGCTACCCTCTGCATCTCTCCACCAGACAGGTTCTGCACCTGAGGGGGAGAGAGACAGACACAAGAGTCAGAGCTACCCTCTGCAACTCCCCACCAGACAGGTTCTGCACCTGAGGGGGGAGAGAGACAGACAGTCATGGACTTTAGTACAAAAATAAATAAATAATAAAACAAGTTCACCAAAGACTCAGACCCAGGCCGTGTTTGGATTGTCTTTTTTGCTTAGTTAGGTTCCTGAGCAAAATGACCCAGAAGTACCTGAGTGGCAGCCATGATGAGAGCTGTTCAAATTCTCTAAAGGTGCTTGAATGCTACTTCACTTAGCTCCATTAGCATAGGACACACTGCACCATCCTTTAGGCAGGGAAAGTGTCCTAACCATTCAATGAGTTAGGAAAAGACAGAAGACAGCCATTGCCAAAATCTAAAAGCCGAATCATCAGTGGAGAGACCCCTGAATCATCAGTGGAGAGACCCCTGAATCATCAGTGACCCCTGACCCCCCTGAGTCGATGGAGATTCCTCAAGTCGAGCAGTCGTTTCCCCCCCATCTAAATTCCAATCTTAAATTTCAATTGTTAATTTATTCTTGTTTAGATTTATTTAGGCCTATTCGTTTTTGAGAAATAGGCTAAAGAACTGTTCAAGTTGTTATCCATGTAGTACATTGTTGTTTTAATGTTTAAAAAGTGGAAAAAAAGGGCTATAAGAGTGCAACAGTTTGGCGACAAACTGCGACTTTCTTGACATGCAACGTTATGTTTTAAATTGACAAAATTTGCGTTGGCACCCCGTGGCCCAATTCAAACAGGATAAATAAAGTAACCTTATCAGGAAGCAGGAAGTGACGTTTCACTTTGGCTCTCTATAGAATAGTGGAATATTTGTATTGGACAGTGGAATCCGATTCGACTGGCAGAGTCGAGGACAGCCCCAGAAAAGAGTCCACCAAACCCTTTAATCACAACACACAAGAGTAAGACAAGTATTTCCCTTCTTATCTCATGAACAGAACATGTCTCTGCTTGGTTTTCTTATTACATTTTTATTTATTAATCATAAATATTTCATGGTCATTTCAAACTTGGGCTACAAAATTGAAAATTAAAAACTTTTTTTTAATGTGAATGGCCCAAACCTGCTGTGAAAAATGCTACTTTATCTGTAAAGGGAAGATTTGTGGGTACCCATAGAACCCATTTTCATTCAGATACTGAGGTGAGGGGTCAAGGCACCCCTTTGAGACGGTTTTTCCGTCTCAAAGCTCAAATGCTCTGCTTGGTACCAATGGATACCTTAGGTCAGCCATTCCCAACCTGTGGGCCTGGGCCCACTGGTGGGCTGCGTAATTATTGCAAGTGGGCCACCAAATCATTTGCAAAACATTACAATCTTTGTGATTTATTATTATGACTATAATAATTATTACTATTACTATGCATGAGAACACATTTCTGCACTGTAATTTATAATGAATTATTTGTTAATTAGCCTACTGCACACAGCCCCTCACTTGTAGTTTGTGATGTCAGTGTGGTGCTGATGGACAGCTCCTTTTATCATTCAAATAAAAAGTGCTGTGAGAACACGTTTGGCCTCCGTACTGTTTACAGTCAGATGTGGGCCACAAACATTTTTGATATTTTGAAGTGGGCCTCGAACTCGAAAAGGTTGGAAGCGCTGCCTTAGGTCAGCTAGTTTCATGCTAAGCGCTGCCTTAGGTCAGCTAGTTTCATGCTAAGCGCTGCCTTAGGTCAGCTAGTTTCATGCTAAGCACTGCCTTAGGTCAGCTAGTTTCATGCTAAGCACTGCCTTAGGTCACCTAGTTTCATGCTAAGCGCTGCCTTATGTCAGCTAGTTTCATGCTAAGCACTGCCTTATGTCAGCTAGTTTCATGCTAAGCACTGCCTTATGTCAGCTAGTTTCATGCTAAGCACTGCCTTATGTCAGCTAGTTTCATGCTAAGCACTGCCTTATGTCAGCTAGTTTCATGCTAAGCACTGCCTTATGTCAGCTAGTTTCATGCTAAGCACTGCCTTATGTCAGCTAGTTTCATGCTAAGCACTGCCTTATGTTAGCTAGTTTCATGCTAAGCGCTGCCTTATGTCAGCTAGTTTCATGCTAGGCGCTGCCTTATGTCAGCTAGTTTCATGCTAAGCGCTGCCTTATGTCAGCTAGTTTCATGCTAAGCGCTGCCTTACGTCAGCTAGTTTCATGCTAAGCGCTGCCTTACGTCAGCTAGTTTGATGCTAAGCGCTGCCTTATGTCAGCTAGTTTCATGCTAGGCGCTGCCTTATGTCAGCTAGTTTCATGCTAAGCGCTGCCTTATGTCAGCTAGTTTCATGCTAAGCGCTGCCTTACGTCAGCTAGTTTCATGCTACCACTTCATTGTGGCTTTAAATCTCAGCCCACTGCAGCATCTGACAGACAGCAACGGGAGAAATGACCAATCGCGAGCACAGCGGGAGAAAGGGTTCAAAATAGCGAGCCTCCCGTGACAATCGGGAATGTCGGTGGCCCACCTGCAGTACCTCCACACAGCCCACACTTTGACCTGCAGTACCTCCACACAGCCCACACTTTGACCTGCAGTACCTCCACACAGCCCACACTTTGACCTGCAGTACCTCCACACAGCCCACACTTTGGGAATCACTGGCATAGAATGTCTTTTTTTCACTATTAGAATCCATGTGTGTGTGTGTGTGTGTGTGTGTGTGTGTGTCTACATACGTCCTGGTCGATGATGCTCTCTATCTGCATGGGCTTCATGACGTCGGTGATGAACTGAGGGTGTGTGTAGGCGTCCCGGATCTTCTCATGCAGCAGAGCCCTGACACTGCCCTGAGGGAGAGACACACACACACACACACACACACACACACACACACGCACACACACACACAGTCAGCAGAGAGCTCACTCAGGTAGAGAAGTGATGAATATGATGGTGGCAGGCACGTGCACACATAGACATCAAAGGGGGCTTGAGCCCCTGCCTTTTTTTCAGTCTGTAAAAAGTGCCCTTTCCTGACCATGAATGCAGCATTTCTAATGGTGCTTTGTATGGAAAATGCCCTTTCCATGCCGTCACTGAAGGCAGCATTCAAAGTGAAATGCCTTTTCTGAGCTCTCTTGGCCTTGAATGCACCATTTCTAATAGGCCTCTGCATGGACCAGTGTTTTTCTAAGCCGCCCCTGAAGGCAGCAGCCCAAAAACCGCACGTGGCTTGCCCATTGACTGTTGAGAGCGAGACGGCCCGTCCCCGCCCACTCCAGCAGTGCGCACTCAGCCACATGCAGACTGAACGACAGCAGCACAGTTATTATTCAGTTTGTGGAGTTATTTTTCCGTAGTATCATCGTAAAATGAGATATTCCTCTAAATCTGAATATTTAAAATGAGTTATACCCCTAAATTGGCCTTCAAATTGTCTGAAATTTCCGCCGCCGCCCTCCGGACGGCGGCATTTCTGCACCGATGTGCCCTTTTAAGAATTTGAGCCCCTGTCCCTCTAATGTTTTCTGCACGTCCCTGGATGGTGGTGATGAAGAGTACAGACCTTGAACTTGGGGCTGATGGTCTGAGGCTTGTAGCTGACGTTCAGGATGGGAATGTCACCTGAGAGAGAGAGACGGGTCAGCGTGTGTCTGTGTTCGGAGAGAGAGAGAGAGAGAGAGTGTGTGTGTGTGCGTGTGTCAAAACTCACCTCCTCCATCAGGTTTGAGTCCTCCAGCCAGCATTCTGATGAAGGTCGTCTTCCCTGTGCCTGGACACACACACACACACACAACAATACACATTAACACACACATAAATACACTGCCATCCTACTGCATATGTACAATCTCTCACACACAATCTCTCAATCCCTCAGTCTCTCTCACTCACTCACCCACTCACTCACACCCCATGCCACCAACTGGAACCTAGTGCTGGTGCTGGACTGGTGCCGCTTCAAAGTTGGTTCAACGGTGAACCTTCTAAGAACCGGTTTGCTTAATATCCACGGGCTAGAGCTGGCTAGAGAGCCACGTCATTACGGCCTCTGAATACTTTGAAACATGGCTAACATGGCTAGCCCATAAAAGGGAAATATCTTAGTTTAATGTAGATGCAAAGGACTTTGTAATTGGCTCGTTCTAACACGCATTTCAGAAAAATTGCCATTCAGGCTGTCTGTCCCCTGCTGCTGGCTGCTCATGGCTCCCTGCTGCTGGCCGCAGTTGCAGTGAGCAACTACCAGGTACCAGGCTACTTTGTTTTAGTTTTAGTCAGATTTTGGATGTTATTGTAGATACGAGGATGTAATGATCTCTCCATTAATCCAGAAGAGATAATCCCACCCCCCCCCCCCCCCACCCCTGATGTTAGCTCCGCCCCTGACGTTAGCCTCGGCCCTGACATAAACGTGTTTTTCTTCTCGTCCAGCAAACGGTTGGTGCCACTGTGGAAGCAGTTTTCCTGGCCGAGAGCCAGTTCTATGCCTGTCGAAATGCAAAGAACTGGTTCCAGATTGGGCACTGGCCCAGAACCGGCCCTCAAACTGCCTTGGTGGAAAAGGGTTTATACAGTATGTATCTCGCTCACACACTCCAACATGTCACTCACTCACACACACACACACACACACACTCTCTCTCTCTCTCTCTCTCACACACACACACACTCTCTCTCTCTCTCTCTGTCTCACTCACTCACACACCCTCTCTCTCTCTCTGTCTCACTCACTCACACACACAAATACACACACTCTCTCTCACACACACACACACACACACACACACTGTTTACCGTTCTCTCCCAGCATGACCATGATCTCAGAGTCGGTGAACTCTCCCTCTTTGATGTCCAGGGTGAAGTCTCCCAACGTCTTCGTCATGTCTGGATACTGCAGCAACAACGACAGGTCAGCCTGCAGCTCGTGGCTACTAGGGATGCAGCGGTATGAGTTTTGGACGGTATGATAACCTTGGACAAAAATACCACGGTATCGCGGAGCTTTATGTGTTGTAAGTTGTAAAATCTGGCATAAAAAATGCCACTGAACAAAAGGTATTTTATTTTTAAATAACAGTTTGCTGAATTGTGGGTTGAGAAAAAATAAAGACGTGTTAAAGTCGAGCTGACGCCAAAAATTACTTTTCTTTTCTTTTAGTTCAAATACCTGGGTATGCAGTGCACCTATTTAATAATGTATGCAAAAAAATCACAAAAATCTAATTTCTTTAGTTTTTCACACTTTTTCACATCAAAAGTTCATTTTTCAAGATTTAATTGATAACAGTAATGTACAGTTTGCTGACGTCACCTAGTATTATCAAATTTCTACCCCATTTCAACCAATCATATCACGACATGCAGCTGTCAATCAAATCTTAATTTCAGGATAATTTTCTCTTCCAAATGAAGTAGTAAATGGCACCTAGTGCCTGTCATCTGGCAGAATTCCTATCCCATAAACTAACTACTAACTTGGCCAATTGTTAGAAACATGAACAAAAAACTAAAACTATAATCTCTAAGAATGCAAAGAAATGTAACTGGCTTATTAAAACGCGCATTCCAGGGATATTGTATTTACAGAAATAGCGTAAAAGGCGCGCGCTTGAGAGCGTGGTTGTCAGGGGTCTGCCCTCAGAGATTCTAGGCGGGCGGGCAGCACCCATGCATCGGATTGTCCGCTCGCTCCGCACGAAGCAGCTGGCTGCCTGGTACTCCGTGGATCCCACTCGCGTAGCACGACAACACGCTGAATCCCACTCGATTTGGGGGTGGAACACGCCATGATTGACCAATGCCAAAGCCAGTCGACAGAATTGTCAAATCAAATCATCAACATGATACTATGACCCGCCTCTCAACTTGTCATCTCAGACAAATTATGTTTTCAGTCTGAAAGACTGCGACGCACGTGACGAACAGGTTCGGTTCGACTTTAATGTAATGTACATCTGTAATGACAGTTAACTGTTGCTAATACTGTTATGTGTCTGCTTTGGTAATAATAAAGTACTATTCTTACTTATAAATGTAAATAATTTAGTTCAACTAATTAATTTTATGTAAAACTAAAACATCATAATAATAATATCAAATAAATGTTTCTCTTTTGTAAAATACTGGACACTGGACACTAGGGGTGTCACGGTACACAGAAGTCACGGTTCGGTACAACGGGGAAAAAAGCAACAGAAAAATCCCAAATGCATAGGGTTAGGTTTGTTTTCATTTATTTTGAACCTGTGGCATTGATTTTGAAAAGACAGTACCAGTGCTCCACCTAGTGTCATAAATTGGTACAGCATGGCCCTGTAGTGCATTAATTAAACCAGTAAACACTAACAGTGAGACTCTCTTGCTTGGGATGCAGGCAACTAGTCGCTTAAACCAGAGGTTCTAAAATGTGTTTCAGCCAAGGACCCCTTACAAGATAGAAAATATATCTGGGACCCCCTCATTCTGATTTGTGATTTTGGGCTAAGCTTAATTGTTTCCGCGGTAACGTGCTTGACTTTTAAATTGATAGGTTTGTTAGATTAGAATGTAATCCATGAAGCATTTTAGATTTAATAAAGCATAAAATATTTTCGTTGAACTATGAAGCTTTTGCACACACACACACAAAAACGTTTTTAGTTTTATTTTCCTGAAAACTTTTCGCGGACCCCCTGGCAAAGTGCCCCGGACCCCCATTTGAGAACCACTGGCTTAAACGTTTAAATGTCCGCTACCCTCGCTAGTCGGCACCAAAATACTAGTCGGTTAAACTAATAATTAAATTATCATAACAACAATATGGGCGGGAACTGCTGCGTCTTTACCAGCCACCAGAGACCCCCTCCTCTAATGCCCAGATCTAAAGTAATGTAAACAAACCAGGCGGAGTCAAAGGAGCGGAAGACATACAAAAAGCGCAGTTTGACAGTATTTGATCCAGTAAATGAAAATATGGTTGTATTTTAGGGGTGGGGGAAAAAATCGATACACCATAGTATCGCGATATTTTGCCTGACGATATTGTATCGATATAGCAAAAAAAAATATATATATATATATATATATTGCAGGCCATGCCATGCCAGGCCACCGGGCTGCTATAAACTTTAGTTCCAAGGCCAGCAGTAAACAAACGGTAGCATATTTTCATTTTGTTTTAACAGTAACAGTTGTGTCATAACAGTAATTTACATTTCCCCAGTTACTGAATGGGCTGCACAAGATGTTTTGTGCAAGTGAAGTGAAGTTGCATTGTTCATAAACTACCTAAGTACAGTAGTCCACACACACATCCAGTTAAGATGGACTGTAAGTAGACTGTAACAAACAGTTCAGTTTGTCAGCTGCATGCAACTATGACATGACTTTATGAAAGTTGTTGGTCTGTCTACTTGACAATGTTGCTGCAATAAAATGGTTATGGTCCAGTACAGACTGGAAAATTGTTCCTTTATAAACCAGATGTTGACAAAGTTTTCCTTTGGGGACATAATTTGCAGTTGAAAAAGTAAGAAATCGCAATATATCGAAATATTGCAATATTCAATATATCGCAATATTCAATATATCGCAATATCGGCGATATCGCAATACTATCGTATCGTGACTCAAGTATCGTTTTAGTATCGTATCGTGGGCATCTGGTGATTCCCACCCCTATTGTATATGTAGGCTGTGTCAGATCAAACTGGCATGTAACGTTAACCACTCGACCAACCTTCAGCACAGGCATGTGGACACAAGGAAGGACAGCAGAAAGACCTGATGCTATAGCATTGAACGCGTTAGCCACACAAACTGACGCGTAGCCACACAAGATAATATAGAGACAGTCCGCATGTCTGGGAACGCCCACAAAATGTTCAACGGCTGGCGCGCGAGTGGGGTAAAACCGCCGATATATCTCATGGGCTGACTCACCAAAAGACGGTGCTGCGGCTCTAAACTACAGGTTTGGGGGTTCTAGAGCAGAACACATGACGTCTGCTCAGATGTGCGTTTACTGCGGTGGTTAAATCCCCCGATCGTGTCTGCCTGGGCTGGGCTATCAGCTAAATTCTAACTTTGCTGAATGGATAGAACGGGGGAATTTACCCCACCCTGACCCCGCCCCCAGGCCCAGGCTAACCCAGCGTCTATTGTGGGCGTTCCTAGAGCCTGTATGGGCGTTCCCAGACATGCGGACTGTCTCTATTGCAATGAATGACTGCGCAAGACGCTTCCACTCAACTTTGTTGATGGCAAAAGCTGTCCGAAAGTTAAATGGACTATATTTAGCCTGAATAATACACGGTGCGAGGGTGAGTTGTCGATGTTTTCTGATGTGCAATGTTCATAAACAAACGATTTGGATATTGACGATTATGACGAACGTAATTAACAGAGTGTGTATTGACGTATTTGTCGTATAGCTACACGCACCGAACCGTGACGTCACGGGACGAACACGCGTAGCGTGACACCAATACTTGTTTCTGCACTCACACACGCCTACCCACTCTGTCTCACACATGATAGTATGCACTCACACACACCCCTACCCACTAGGGCTGTGAATCTTCACTGGCCTCACGATTCGATTACGATTCAGAGGGCTAGGATTCGATTACGATTATCGATGCATCTTCAATCGATGCATCACTTTTTTTTCCCCAATACATGATTTATTTTTTCTCACTTTCTTTTTTCTCACTGTGTGGCTACTTTTAAAATAAAAGTGCACGTGGAATTGCATTGTATTATGATCCAAATGAACAACTGCATGTACTTCCATTATATTTTATTTGATTATTAATTAAAATATATATAATTTTTTTATAATCGATTTTTGATATTTGTGAATCGATGCAGAATTGTGCACGTCCGCATCGCGATGCATCTTATAATCGATTATTTTTGACACCCCTACTACCCACTCTGTCTCACACATGATAGTACACACACAGCCTCTGTCCCTGTGTCCCTGATAGCCGAAATATTCCCATACAGCCGACTTCGTCTTTTTAGATGGGGGAAAGTTTAGGGGAGTTCTTGCGTTCTGCTTCAGCCATTATCACACACGGTTGTAAACACAGTCAGGGACAGCTCCTCATTTCTGTTCTCTAGTCTGGGGAGGCTGCACTCTGCAAACGACCTGGGGCCAGTTGCACCAACTGGTCTTACACTGGTCTTAAGCTAAGTTGGTCGTAACTTTACGACCTAACAGCTACGCCGGTTGCACCAAGATGGCTTAAGCCTTCTTTTCAATACGACCAGGCGTAACTCTTACGCCTGGTCAGGAGGAGCTGTAGAGCCTGCCTGTAACAGAGATCTCCGCGGAGACCTTTTTGAGTCCTTACCGTCATCGTCGTAACACAGCCAGTTCTCCGTCTTTGAAGCACGATGTTAGATTATAACTAACTAGTTGTGTGGCTTAGCCTTCCCAAATGTTGCCGTTAATTTTTTAGAATTTAATACATAGAGTTGGGAACGTTACATTCAATTTCATTCAGACTGTCTGTCTGGCTCAATCACCGCCATTTTCCCCCCGGAGCGAGGGAGGGTGGGATGAGGGAGGGTGTAGTGATGCACTTACAGTAGTGGCTGATAGAGCGTAGTGGCACAGTGACGCTCCAAGCAGGTCGCGAGGCACATTTTTGCAACATCATCCAATCAGGGTGCATTCCCTGGCAATTCACATGGACGCGCATTGCTACGACCGGCGTAGTTAAGACCAGACGTAAGCCGTGTTGGTGCAACAGGCGTAAATCCACTCTAAAGACTGGTCTTAACTAAGACCGACGTAGGAGTTACGACCAGGCATAGTTAAGACCACTTGGTGCAACCGGCCCCTAGGCACTTTGTCTCGGGGAAACAGCTGATACCGTGGGGAAGGTATGACGGCAAATCTTAGTGGTTTTGATACCGTGGTATACATTTAAACCGGAAACCGCTGCATCCCTAGTGGCTAGACAGTCCGTCCAATCACAGAAAAGCTGTGGGTTGGATTGCTGGGAGTGAACCAGTAACCTGCTCTCTACTCACTATTTGTCATTCTGAATAATCAGATTAAATGACTAAACTAGAAAAACAGAGATCCTACACATTTTAATAAAAAAAAAACACTGGATCTTGGTTTGTTTTGAAGATGTTTGGTGTTTCAATATGATTTAGGCAGATGGACATCTCGCCCCTGCTAACTAGGTCATATCACTGTATAGATGAAGACTGTTCTTCACAGCCACAATTGTCAAAATATGTGAGATGATTGAAATCTGGATTTGAGGGAGCGACCTCTTCGACTGACAGAAGAGTAGAAGAAGAGAGCTGACCTGGTAGTGCCTGAGCCTCTTCACCTCCTCCTCATTGGCCGTCTCCGCCACCTTGAACACCAGTGAGGTTTCTCTAAACCTCAGGTTCTCTGTGGGTACGTAGCCGTCCAGGAAGATGTTGATACCTGCAGGGAGGGGGCGACGTGGGAAGAGGGAGAGGAGGGGGGGGGGGGGGTCGAAGAATTGTGATGAGAGGAAGAAAGAGAACGAGAGAAGGAGGGGTGGAGGGAAGGAAGATGGGAAAAGATGGAGGGATGGATTATTATTATATTATTATGATACTAGTGGATACTTTGAACCATTGAGTCATTTTGGAGAGACGGTGCTGAAGCTCGTGTGTGTTATGTTTGTGCAAAAGACCAACATACACACTAATGTCAAAGACCAACATACACACTAATAGGGCTGGCACGGATCAGAAAACCCACGGATCGGATCGCGTGACGGATTTTGAGCCACGGATCACAGATTTTTCGGATCAGCAAAAAAATATATATATCAGATTTTTTCTCTCAAAATTAGATTTTCGATTAGATTTTTTTAATACTATTATAATTCTCTAACCATTTGTTTTCCTGCACAGCTCAAAAAAATTTTTTTTCTCATAAGTGACCCAATGTATGCTTTTACTCTGAAGGCAGAACAACTCAACTTCCTGTTTTAGGTGGCACTGCTATGCCTAACTTCGTGGCTGTTGCTTGCACCAGTCACATGACACGGGCACAGACCTACAGACCAGACCAGGTCAGTCTGGAAATATAACGTTGATGCTACGTTAAGCTACTCAGTGGCCCCACGTGTTGTTTTGTTGTTATGTGTCCTAAGGCAACATTTCACCGTCCGGTGATAATGTGTTTGTGAAACGTGTGCGTGTGTGTTGTGGCTCTCGTTATCTTGTGCAGCGCGCAACACGCTGATCGCATTCCTGTGCTTTTTCAGAGGTGTTGAAATAAGTTTGTGTGACGCTGTCTTTAGTAGCCACTAGCCACAGCCTTCAGAGAGACTTTACAGCAGCGACAAGGGATGAGGAAGCTCACTTGTGCTTGCCATGATTATGCCTGTCTGTGTCTGGCTGCGCTGGGCGTTCTCATACACTAACGTTAAACGTTGAATGAAACGAAGGGGGGGGGGGTCCGCGGACCATTGACGTTCTTAACCGCGTTCCGAACCGTGGGGGCTGATCCGTACGGGTCACGGATTATCCGTGATCCGTGCCAGCCCTACACACTAACGTCAAAGACCAACATACACACTAACGTCAACGAACTAGCAGCGATCAAGGCAGACTGTTGCATCGCGTCACGTCACCTGTTTCGAGGCCAAAAAGTTGCACTTGAACTAGGGCTGTCAAAGACTATTCTATATTCGAATATATTTTCGAATATCTAAATTAAAATAATGCTCAAATATGAAAAATTTATATTTGATTATTATTATTGTTATTATTATTTACATTACATTTAACCAGGTAAAAAACCTGGCCAACTTGGCATTGGTAGCATAAAAAACATACATTTAGGTTTCATACAAAAACACACAAATAAACATGATGAACAGGCAGATTTGGATTGCATAGGCGTTGCGTGTTCTCGTGAGAGCGTGCGCTCCTGCCTGTCTGCCTGCCTGTTTGTCTGCCTGTTTGTCTGAGTGCCTGTTTGTCTGTCTGCCTGCCTGTTTGTCTGCCTGCATGTTTGTCCGCCTGCCTGTCTGCCTGTTTGTCTGCCTGCCTGCCTGTTTGTCTGCCTGCATGTTTGTCCGCCTGCCTGTCTGCCTGTTTGTCTGCCTGCCTGCCTGTTTGTCCGCCTGCCTGTCTGCCTGCCTGCTTGTCTGTCTGCCTGCTTGTCTGTTTGTCTGCCTGCCTGTTTGTCAGTCTGCCTGCTTGTCTGCCTGCCTGTTTGTCTGTCTGCCTGCCTGTTTGTCTGTCTGCCTGCCTGCTTGTCTGTCTGCCTGCTTGTCTGTTTGTCTGCCTGCCTGTTTGTCAGTCTGCCTGCTTGTCTGCCTGCCTGTTTGTCTGTCTGCCTGCATGTTTGTCTGTCTGCCTGCCTGTTTGTCTGTCTGTCTGCTTGTTTGTTTGTCTGCCTGCTTGTCTGTTTGTCTGTCTGTTTGTTTGTCTGCTTGTCTGCCTGCCTGTTTGTCTATTTGTCTGCCTGCTTGTTTGTTTGTCTGCCTGCTTGTCTGTTTGTCTGTCTGCTTGTTTGTCTGCTTGTCTGTTTGTCTGCCTGCCTGTTTGTCTGTCTGCCTGCCTGTTTGTCTGTCTGTCTGCCTGCCTGTTTGTCTGTCTGCCTGTTTGTCTGTCTGTCTGCTTGTTTGTTTGTCTGCCTGCTTGTCTGTTTGTCTGTCTGCTTGTTTGTTTGTCTGCCTGCTTGTCTGTTTGTCTGCCTGCCTGTTTGTCTATTTGTCTGCCTGCTTGTTTGTTTGTCTGCCTGCTTGTCTGTTTGTCTGTCTGCTTGTTTGTCTGCTTGTTTGTCTGCTTGTCTGTTTGTCTATTTGTCTGCCTGCTTGTTTGTTTGTCTGCCTGCTTGTCTGTTTGTCTGTCTGCTTGTTTGTCTGCTTGTCTGTTTGTCTGCCTGCCTGTTTGTCTATTTGTCTGCCTGCTTGTCTGTTTGTCTGTCTGCTTGTTTGTCTGCTTGTCTGTTTGTCTGCCTGTTTGTCTATTTGTCTGCCTGCTTGTTTGTTTGTCTGCCTGCTTGTCTGTTTGTCTGTCTGCTTGTTTGTCTGCTTGTCTGTTTGTCTGCCTGCCTGTTTGTCTATTTGTCTGCCTGCTTGTCTGTTTGTCTGCCTGCTTGTCTGTTTGTCTGTCTGCTTGTCTGTTTGTCTATTTGTCTGCCTGCCTGTTTGTCTATTTGTCTGCCTGCTTGTTTGTTTGTCTGCCTGCTTGTCTGTTTGTCTGTCTGCTTGTTTGTCTGCTTGTCTGTTTGTCTGCCTGCCTGCCTGTTTGTCTGTCTGTTTGTCTGTCTGCTTGTCTGCTTGTCTGTTTGTCTGCCTGCCTGCCTGTTTGTCTGTCTGCTTGTCTGTTTGTCTGCCTGCCTGCCTGTTTGTCTGTCTGCTTGTCTGCCTGCCTGCCTGTTTGTCTGTCTGCTTGTCTGTTTGTCTGCCTGCCTGCCTGTTTGTCTGTCTGCTTGTCTGTTTGTCTGCCTGCCTGTTTGTCTGTCTGCTTGTCTGTTTGTCTGCCTGTTGTCTGTCTGCCTCACACCAGATCTGAGCCACTGCACAAGACAACAGTCACTTTGTTCACAGCCAAACGCAGCAGTCCTTTATTAGCCTATATATTGACAATATAAGCCAATACAAGAATACCCCCCCCCCACACCACACACACACACACACACACACAAAACGGTGTCACCAAATCATGTGCTGGTTGTAGGGGTGGGGGAAAAAATTGATACACCATGGTATCGCGATATTTTGCCTGACGATATTGTATCGATATTTAAAAAAGTATCGATATTTAGTATCGATATTTAAAAAAAAATATATATATATATATATTTTGCAGGCCATGCCATGCCAGGCCACTGGGCATCTGCCCAAAGCGCCCGATGTTGCAGTCCGCACCTGCAGTGGCATATTGAGTCCAAAGAAGCTTAATAATGTAGCCTAACATGTGGGGCAAAAACAAAACAAAACAAAAAAACACTGCATGTTATACTTCCGGTGAGGTCAAGGAAAAGGTAGGAAAAGGAGTTAGACAATATATCGAAATATCGCAATATTCAATATATCGCAATATTCAATATATCGCAATATTCAATATATCGCAATATCGGCAATATCGCAATACTATCGTATCGTGACTCAAGTATCGTTTTAGTATCGTATCGTGGGCATCTGGTGATTCCCACCCCTAGCTGGTTGGTGCTACTAGTGGAGGAGTGAGTCTGGAGCCCTGCTCTGGTATGTCATGATCATCTTACAGCAGCAGCAGCTACACTGACTGAAGCACCAAGCAGAGTGATTCCTCTCACCCACACACATTCAACAAGCTCCATCTTCAGGAGGAGCCAACGACACGGGACACACCACAAAGACTCGACCCACAGATACTGACCCGGTGTGTCAGGGCCTGTGTGTGTGTGTGTGTGCGTGTGCGTGTGCGTGTGTGTGCGTGCGTGCGCGTACCTTCCCGCACGCTGAAGGGCATGGTGACGACTCCGTAGGCGCTGGGCACGCCGTACAGACAGCAGATGAAGTCTGACAGGTAGTCCAGCACACTGAGGTCATGCTCCACCACGATGATGTACCTACACACACACACACACACACGCGCGCACACACACACATACACACACACACACACACACACACACACACACACAGATTACGCCCCGACTCCCAGCTGATATCTTCAGTTAAAAAGCGTGGTGCAGGTTAAAAATAGAAAAGAAATAAAAGACGTATGGAGAAAATAAAAGGTGGCATTTGAAATGGGCGTGTCACACCTGTGACATCACTTGATGCTGGAGCTTCTGCTGGGGCTGACACAGTGACACAGTGCTGGGGCTGACACAGTGACACAGTGCTGGGGCTGACACAGTGACACAGTGCTGGGGCTGGAGTGAACGTGACCTCAGATTAGTGCTGCACGATTAATCGAATCGCAATCGCAATCGCGATGTCAGCACGTGCGATTGCATAACCGCAAAAGTGTGCGATTATTTTATTTTTTTCACGTCTTTTTGAGTGTGTGTGTGTGTGTGTGTGAGAGCCTCCTTTAAACTAACGTTACACGCGACGCAGCAAACACACGTTTCTCAGCCATCACACTGGGCATCAATACTAGCGGGAGACTTCTCCCATGCACTCCCGCAAATAAGTAATGTTATGTGCAGCAAGGTACATATTATCTACAGAGAGGGCGAGAGAGAACATCCATGATCGCTAACAGCAAGCTATGCTAATAACTAGCTAGCCGTTCGTTCAGAAACGCATGTAAACAGCCGTGTGATCAGTGAGAACGTCAGTAAAATAAGGAGAGAGCTGCAGGTGCTTATGCAGAACTAGTGCGCGATTAAGTACACCGTGGGGATGACCCGCTGTGATGAAGAATATAACGAGATTAACAAGGTTGATAGCAAAACACTGTCGCAGCTGCCAGCACTGGCAGAATCACCTCCAGGCTAGCTAACTAGCCTGTCACATGACGCCTTCATGGTCCCCTCGTTAAAAGTCTGCAGATGCACGTTCTCACCTCTCTCTCTCAAGAAGCGTCACGTGAGTGTGGCGTTTAAGGCCATCTGTCGCTACAAAATAAATAAACGGGGTGTATCATTCATTAGTATTGCTGGACAGACATGTAACTAACTTTGCAACTTTGCTGAGCCATCTTCTATGTGCTGTAACACAGTGCAGTTTCTATTTGACTGGTGTTTCTTTTTTACATGTTTGGGACAGGCAAATGTCTCAAAATGTTTTATTTTTTTGTAAAGATAATTTAATTTCAAATTGTTTTATTTTTTTAGTTTTAATATATTTTAAATTGTAACATATTTCATGTATTTTAGTCTGTGATATGTGAAACCGTGGTATTTTTGTCCAAGGTTATCATACCGTCAAAAACTCATGCCGGCACATCCCTAGATACCTAGTGGCAGTGGTGGCCCAACGGTTAGAGAAGCGAGCTTCAATCCCAGGGACTGGCAGGATAAATCTGGGTGGGGAAAGTGAAAAGGCAGCGCTTGCCCCTCCCTCATTACCACCACTGAGGTGCCCTTGAGCAAGGCCTTAACCCCAACTGCTCCAGTGGAGCTGATCAGTGGCCAGCAGATCAGACTGTGGTTGTACTGGTCAGCTTCCAGGTATGAATGTGTGTGTGAATGTGAACAGGGCACTCCTTAAAAAGAGAGCATTGCTCTCAGTGAGACTCCCCCTGTATAAATAAAGGTAAAAAAAAAAAAACTCTTGTTTATTATATCGCAATCACAATCGCAATCGCAATATTGTCCACCCTAATCGCTAATCGCACCTTTTCCCCAAATCGTGCAGCACTACCTCAGATGACAGATTATTTCGCCCCATATTCATCAAAGTAGCGTATTCTCCGAAGCCACAATATCTCCAGAATATTCTGACACTAAAATGGCATTTTTCAGACAGACAGATCAGGACAAACTTTAATTTAGTCAAGAACACGTCTCTGTCTCAGCAACGCACTCTGGTGAGATTTGGCAACAGGAGCTCACGTTAGCAGGGAGCGATTAGCTAAGGCCACATGTGAAGTTCGTTGATGTACCGTAAATTTCGGACTATAAGCCGCGGCTTTTCCCCCATTTTTCGGCCCTGCGGCTTATATAACGGTGCGGCTTATCTATGGATTTTTACAGCTAACGGCCACTAGGGGACCTCCTAAATCTATGGATTTTGGTACGAGAGACAGAACGAGAGCAAGACAGACAGACCCTGATTGGATGATGTTGCAAAAAATGTGCCTCGCGACCTGCTTGGAGCACTGTGCCACTACGCTCTCTCAGCCACTACTGTAAAACACCCTCCCTCCTCCCAACCTCCCTCGCTCCGGGGGAAAAATGGCGACGATTGAGCCAGAAAGACAGTCTGAATGAAATTGAATGTAACGTTCCCAATTCTATGTATTAACTTCTAAAAAACTAACGGCAACATTTTGGAAGGCTAAGCCACACAACTAGCTCGTTGTAATCTAACATCATGCTTCAAAAGATGGCGAACTGGCTGTGTTACGACGATGAGGGTAAGGACTTAAAACGGTCTCCGCTGATAAGACATTAAAACACCTGCGGCTTATAGTCCGGTGCGGCTTATGTATGTAACAAACATGCAATTTAGCTGCTGCGGCTTATATTAGGGTGCGCCTTATAGTGCGGAAAGTACGGTATTTGCTAAATCTGTGGTTGGAAAAAAATATTTTTTTAATCGAATATCTTAGTTACAACTATATTGCGCTAACAAGGGGCAGCTCTCTGTTTATATGTGTGGTTTGTGTGGAGTTTGGGAACTCACCATCTCTAGTTCAGTCTCTAGTTAGCTTGCTAGGTCAGCACTAAACCCTGCGTCTGTACTGTATATTCAAGAAAGAATTGCTCTGGTATCGGAAATAATATCGGCATCGGCAGATATCCAAATTCAGGTATCGGAATCGGAATGGGAACTGAAAAAATTTGGATCGGATGCAATGTGGTCTCCGACCTGCACCATGCTCTTTAAATGTGGAAATGTACTCTCCCACCTGTTTATAGAAACACTTTGAAAGGCCAGTAGAATGTGAGAGGTACCTGTCTGGTGTGATGAGGGAGCGGATGGTGATGGCAGCCTTCAGCCTCTGCTTCACATCCAGGTAACTGGACGGCTCGTCAAACATGAAACTTGACAACACACACCACAGGGGCTCGTTAGAGACAGAGCTCGTTAAGAGTGTGTGTGAGGTCAACAGTGTGTGTGTGTGTGTGTGTGTGTGTGTGTGTGTGTGTGTGTCCTGGCTCACATGTCAGCCCTCTGGATGCAGACCACGGCGCAGGCGAACCTCTGCAGCTCTCCTCCTGACAGGTCTTCCACGTTCCTCCCGCTCAGGTGGGTCAGATCTGCCCGGCGACAACGCAACAACGTCAACCAATCACAGAGCACACAGTCTGTATGACACCTCAGAATCGCTACTGTCCCACACAGAGACGATCAATACTGAGTGTAACGCACTGACACCATTTATAACAGCTTACTGTACAGAGGTGTGTGTGTTTGTCCATAACTGTTCAACAAGAAGGTGGCGGTGAGACAGAGAGAGACGTGGATAGAGAGAGAGACAGTCACAGAGAGAGAGCGAGAGTGAAAGAGAGAGAGTTACCTAGCTGTTTACAGACCAGGGTCGCTGAGTCCGTGTCATCCTTCCTGCTTAGGATGGCCCCTACTGACCCCTGGTGGCAGAGAGGAGAATTACAACACAGAGCAGACCAACACCAATGACAACTGAACTCATGATGGAATGAATCCCTAAACGCAAAAATAAACAGTACAAGACAAGTTACTATAGAGCAACCATTTTTGTCTTACTCTATGTACCCTTGAGCTGTTTTGCCATGCCAATTATAGTACCCTCTGTCTCATTGATTCACGCACGTTTGTTTGTGCTGCAAAGAAAACACCGTGGCTGCGGTGGATCCACAGACATGCAAGTAAATCCATACAAAATGTATTTGTAACTGAACTGACGGCGTTTGGGCGTGGTCTCTTTCCACTAAAGCTGAATCTGGAACTTTTTGAGCCATATATCCATTTATAGCTACCGTAAATTCCGGACTATAAGCCGCGGCTTTTTTCCCGTTTTTTGGCCTTTTTTGCCCCCTGCGGCTTATATAACGGTGCGGCTTATCTATGGATTTTTCCAGCAAACGGCCACTCGGGAACCTCCAAAATCTATGGATGTTGGTATGAGGCAGAACGAGAGCAAGACAGACATTATGAGAGCGAGACCCTGATTGGATGATGTTGCAAAAAATGTGCCTCGCGACCTGATTGGAGCACTGTGCCACTACTCTCTCTCAGCCACTACGGTAAAACACCCTCCCTCCTCCCTCGCTCCGGGGGGAAAAAGGCAGCGATTGAGCCTGAAAGACAGTCTGAATGAAATTGAATGTAACATTCCCAATTCTATGTATTACATTCTAAAAAACTAACAGCAACATTTTGGAAGGCTAAGCCACACAACTAGCTCGTTGTAATCTAACATCATGCTTCAAAAGATGGAGAACTGGCTGTGTTACGACGATGGCGGCGATTGAGCCTGAAAGCCATGTCTGAGACAGTAGCGAGACAGGAACAACAACAGCAGCAGCAGCAGCAAAGGATCATGCACAAACCCGAGACGAAAGGGACTGTCCGTCAGGGCGCGGACGACTGTGTCAGCAACTCCCTCCCGACTACCAGGAGAAAATTACAAACTTCGGCGAATTCACACAAAGAAAGATCAAGGAATATTCCATCGGACCGGAGCAGATCATAAATATGGATGAAGTGCCTTTGACGTTCGACCTGCCTCTCACTAGGACTGTTAACAAGAAAGGTGAATCGTCCATCACGTTGAGAACCACAGGTCACGAGAGAACGAATTTCACTTGTGTTCTTGGCTGCACAGCATCTGGAGTAAAGCTCCCGCCGATGGTGATTTTTAAGCATCTCACAATGTGTGATTTTGTCTGGGGATTAGTGACCTGACTTTTGTTTTGTTGAAATGTTAATAAATGGGAGCTTCCCCAAACAGCCATCTCTTTCCCGACAATCCCCTCTGTGCACGAAGCCTTACATATGGTAATTAAACATCAAAACACCCGCGGCTTATAGACCGGTGCGGCTTATATAAGAAAAAAATAGTCAACTTTGAAGGTGCGGCTTATAGACCGGTGCGCCTTATAGTCCGGAATTTACGGTAGTTAATTTATAGCTGGTTATATCGCTAGTTGCCGTTTTGACATGTGTGAACGTGACTTCTTCACAGAGTAGTGCAAAACAGTTGACACTAGGGATGCAACGGTATGATTTTTTGACGGTATGATAACCTTGGACAAAAATACCACGGTTTCACGGTATCGCGGTATCGCGGACCTTTATGTGGCATAAAAAATGCCAATGAACAAAATGTATTTTATTAACAGTTTGCTGAAATGTGGACTGAGAAAAAATAGTCATGTTAATGTAACCTCCAACTGTAATGACAGTTAACTGGCAAGTATGTGTGTGCTTTGGTAATATAGTATGTAAACGATTTAGTTCATCTAATTAATTTGATGTAAAACTAAAACATAAAAATCAAATACACACTTCTTTTGTAGTGGGTGAACACTGGACACATAATGATTGTTTCCTCACACATACACCCCCACTCTGTCTCACACAGGACACATACACACACAGCCCTGTCCCTTCTCTCACACTCTCTCTCACTCACACACACACACACACACACACACACACACACACACACACACACACACACGTCCCTGTCTCTCTCTCTCACACACACACACAAAGTTATATCAATATAGTTAAAAACAGGGGCGGACTGGGATCATAATTCAGGCCGGGCATTAGATACCAAGCAGGCCAGGCCGATATGGGCCGACGCGTGTGAGATTTGGGCCGTTTGAAGCCCAATTTGGGCCGTTTGAAGCCAGATTTGGGCCGTTTGAAGTCCAATTTTACAATGAGATGCACCCACTTTAACCCTGAAGTGTAATTATTACTTCAGACTAACTAATAAAGTAATAAAACCACTAGTAAACCAGTAGGCGGCGCCTGGCCTGCTGTTCAGTGAGTGGCCTGACTGCGGTTATCGATTCTGGAATAAAAGATCGATTCAAAAAATCGTGACATTAAAAATCGCGATACTTAGGTGAATCGATTTTTTCCCCCACCCATAGTTTTAATGTACCTTGAATTTGACAAATTACGACGGGTCGTGCTCACGCAGATCTAAGCCCTGGCCATCCTAGGCTCAACAACGCGAGACTCATCAGTCATTCGGATGAGTCTTGCGTTGAGGCTATGGCCATCTGTATTTTTACAATAGCCGAAATATTCCCATACAGCCAACGTTTTCAGATGGGGGAAAGTTCAGGGGGGTCCTTGCGTTCTCCTGCTTTATCACACACACGGTTGTAAACACACAGGGACAGCTCCTCACAGCTCCTCTCTACTGTGCGTCTAGGTAGGCATGCAGCCAGGGGGAGGGGCCACGTAAGCTGCACTCTGCAAAGCGACCTGGGCACGTTGTTTTGGGGAAACAGCTGATACCGTGAGGAAGGTATGACGGCAAATCTTAGTGGTTTTGATACCGTGACTTTTTCAAACTGCGGTATACCTTCAAACCGGAAAGCGCTGCATCCCTAGTTGACACCTGCCAGGGGGGGGGGGGATGGGGTGGGGACTACCGTAGGTAAGCAATGGGCTTACGAAATGACTTGAAATATATATATTATTTGGGAAATAAATTGTAATCCCCAATCTTTCCACGTAGCGCTTGCAAGCTGCTCAAGTAGCCCTAGTGGTACTGGTACCCCTGGCTAGGAAACACTGCTACACAGAGTACGGCAGGGAGGCAGGAGTCCGGAGGATGTCTTTGTCAGCACTTCCAGTTCTTAGGTGTAAAAGTCAATGGGATTTTTGTATGGGGATTTTGGTTCAATGCTTCAAATAATAATAATACTAATTGATTGTGCTCAACAAAGCTTTATGATACAGTGAAGTTTGTGTTCAGCAAGATCCTCTTCACAAATGAGCACCACTGTTATGATCTTGGAAGTGTAAATGGCCTTTTTGTATTCAGAATACGCTTCAAGCGATCAAAGTGCTCCTCATGATCTTGCTGAACACAAACTTTGCTGTTTCATATACAGTACCTTTGTTAACCACATAGCTTATTTCATGCATTTACCCCGAAATTCCCATACAACAATCCCAGGAAGAACCAGGAAGTGCAGGGACTTCTGGGTAAGCCTACAAAAATACATCACTGCAGGAGTGAGTCCTAAGACCTGCCTGAGACCCAGATGGTTAGCACTTCCGTTTCCCTCCTCATGGGATTTCTGTATGGGGATTTTGGTTAGATTATCCTGCTGAACACAAGGTTCGCCGTTTGATAAACTGTCGTTCTTGTTTGTTGTTGATGTTATTTCAGACATTTAACCAAAATCCCCGTACAAAAATCCCATTGACTTCGAGAGGAGGGAACCAGGATGTGCATGACTTCTGGATTGGCGTACCAAACTACAGCATCCCTGCTGTACTCTATTGCCCTTCAAGGCAGTTGTTGGATAATGTTTGATTGTGGTGCCATGGACTTAACACAGACAAACGGGGATTGAACATGTGGAATCTGACCAAACATCTCCAAACAAGGACAGACGGCCATCGTGGCACACCAAACAAACGTGTGTGTTTGCTGTAGAATGTTTGACTGTGACTCTGAGTGGCGTTACCTTGACGGTCTTGGGGATCTGGTCGACGTACTGCGGCTTGACGATGGCCCGCAGGTCGTCCTCCAGGATCTTAGTGAAGTAGTTCTGCAGCTCCGAGCCTCGGAAGTAGGTCAGGATCTCCTGCCAGTCTGGAGGGTTCTGAGGAGACAGACGCACAAGTCTACACGTCAGGCAGGAACTTTTTTTAAACCACCTGAGCAGAAAATGATCCGATAGATCTGATAGATTGGTATGCGATAGATCCAGATATATCCAGAGGTTTGACCAATATCTGGGGCCCGTAACCTCCTGTCTATACAGGAAGGGAACAGCAGGAGGCTGTAACCGCCACCCGCCCTCCACCCAGGCTCTCCACCCGCCCTCCACCCAGGCTCTCCACCCGCCCTCCACCCAGGCTCTCCACCCGCCCTCCTCCCAGGCCCTCCACCCGTCCTCCACCCAGGCCCTCCACCCGTCCTCCACCCAGGCTCTCCACCCGCCCTCCACCCAGGCCCTCCACCCGCCCTCCACCCAGGCCCTCCACCCGCCCTCCCCCCAGGCCCTCCACCCGTCCTCCACCCAGGCTCTACACCCGCCCTCCACCCAGGCTCTCCACCCGCCCTCCTCCCAGGCCCTCCACCCAGGCCCTCCACCCGCCCTCCACCCAGGCCCTCCACCCGCCCTCCTCCCAGGCCCTCCACCCGCCCTCCACCCAGGCTCTCCACCCGCCCTCCTCCCAGGCCCTCCACCCGCCCTCCACCCAGGCTCTCCACCCGCCCTCCTCCCAGGCCCTCCACCCGCCCTCCACCCAGGCTCTCCACCCGCCCTCCTCCCAGGCTCTCCACCCGCCCTCCACCCAGGCTCTCCACCCGCCCTCCTCCCAGGCCCTCCACCCGCCCTCCTCCCAGGCTCTCCACCCGCCCTCCTCCCAGGCCCTCCACCCGCCCTCCCCCCAGGCCCTCCACCCGCCCTCCACCCAGGCTCTCCACCCGCCCTCCACCCAGGGTCTCCACCCGCCCTCCTCCCAGGCCCTCCACCCGCCCTCCACCCAGGCTCTCCACCCGCCCTCCACCCAGGCTCTCCACCCGCCCTCCTCCCAGGCCCTCCACCCGCCCTCCACCCAGGCCCTCCCCCCAGGCTCTCCACCCGCCCTCCCCCCAGGCTCTCCACCCGGCCTCCCCCCAGGCTCTCCACCCGCCCTCCCCCCAGGCTCTCCACCCGCCCTCCCCCCAGGCCCTCCACCCGGCCTCCCCCCAGGCCCTCCACCCGGCCTCCCCCCAGGCCCTCCACCCGGCCTCCCCCCAGGCCCTCCACCCGGCCTCCCCCCAGGCCCTCCACCCGGCCTCCCCCCAGGCTCTCCACCCGGCCTCCCCCCCAGGCTCTCCACCCGCCCTCCCCCCAGGCCCTCCACCCGGCCTCCCCCCCAGGCTCTCCACCCGGCCTCCCTCCCAGGCTCTCCACCCGGCCTCCCCCCCAGGCTCTCCACCCGGCCTCCCCCCCAGGCCCTCCACCCGGCCTCCCCCCAGGCTCTCCCCCCAGGCTCTCCACCCGCCCTCCCCCCAGGCTCTCCACCCGCCCTCCTCCCAGGCTCTCCACCCGCCCTCCCCCCAGGCTCTCCACCCGCCCTCCTCCCAGGCTCTCCACCCGCCCTCCCCCCAGGCTCTCCACCCGCCCTCCTCCCAGGCTCTCCACCCGGCCTCCCTCCCAGGCTCTCCACCCGCCCTCCTCCCAGGCTCTCCACCCGGCCTCCCCCCCAGGCTCTCCACCCGGCCTCCCCCCCAGGCCCTCCACCCGGCCTCCCCCCAGGCTCTCCCCCCAGGCTCTCCACCCGCCCTCCCCCCAGGCTCTCCACCCGCCCTCCCCCCAGGCTCTCCACCCGCCCTCCTCCCAGGCTCTC
Organism: Poromitra crassiceps; assembly: GCF_964638095.1. Taxonomy (NCBI): domain Eukaryota; kingdom Metazoa; phylum Chordata; class Actinopteri; order Beryciformes; family Melamphaidae; genus Poromitra; species Poromitra crassiceps. The sequence goes on along the minus strand of NC_139628.1, from coordinate 20,234,241 downwards.
CACCCGCCCTCCCCCCAGGCTCTCCACCCGCCCTCCTCCCAGGCTCTCCACCCGGCCTCCCCCCAGGCTCTCCCCCCAGGCTCTCCACCAGGCCCTCCACCCGGCCTCCCCCCAGGCTCTCCCCCCAGGCTCTCCACCAGGCCTCCCCTCAGGCTTGAAGCTTGTTCCTACACTCAGTTCTCAGGCTCTATCCGCTTGGCTCAAAACTAGAGGACTTCCTCTCAGCTTGGATTGTTGTCAAAACTGGGTGGAAACAATCCAAAGTGTTTAGAGGAGCCCTTCGTGCAGAACGTGACAGGCAGAAGTCGTGTGCTTGTAAACAGAATCAAAGGATGTAACGTTGCTTCTTCGTTTGAAAAGTGATTCTCTGTATCTCCGGGTTGTTAGCGGGTGATCTCGCAACTTTCTTGAATCAGAAGAAGCCCCGCACAATTTGTAGGCGGAGATAACTTGTTGTTGTGTGGCTACGCGGGACTAGTAGGTTGTTGCATGCTAATACTCACATCATACTTGCCCAGGTTGGGCTTCTGTTTGCCGGCCAGGATCTTCAGAGCCGTGGACTTCCCGATACCGTTGGTACCGACCAGACCCAGGACCTCACCCGGCCGGGGAATGGGCAGCCTGGACACACACACACACACAAGATCAAATCCAATGTTATCAATCATGAAGAAACTGCACTAAAGTGTGAACTTCACTTCTGTTCTATATACATCTTTTTATAGTTAAGAGTTATCTTTCAAGTTAGAGTTCTAAGTGTGAAGCGGCCTTAAGGGCGTGTATCCATACAGCATTTTTCTGTCTTTTTGTGTGTGGAAAAAGGAGCGCTTTTTGTGAGGAGAAATAAAAAGTGAACCGTTAGCTTAGCAGCTGCTAGCTCAGTAACCAAGCTGGTTAGCTCTTCTAGCAGACAATACAGTGTTGTGCAACAAGCAAAGGCTTACCAGGTATTTACAATACATGTCCAGTATGCATACTGCCTTTATGATCGCTGTTACAGTCATGTCAATTCACTGAATACCCTTTCTCCATATTTGCTGCTGTTATAGAGCTCAACAGGGACGTGACTTTTCGTGACGTAATTTGCCCCGGAAGTAAGTTCCGCGTTTATTTTCTCCATAGACGTTTCGATAAATCCAAATAGTTTTAAGGCTCGAACCAAGCCAACACGTGATCCAGAGGATCTTGAGTGACCATAAAACACTCGGTTTAAGCGAGAACAAAAAATAACAGGAACTTTTTTTTCCATTCCCCCTCCCCGTTGTTATTTTTTGTTCTCGCTTAAACAGAGTGTTTTATGGTCACTCAAGATTCTCTGGAAGACTTTTTGACTTGGTTCGAGCCTTAAAACTCGAAAATGTCTATGGAGAAAATGGACGCAGAACTTACTTCCGGGGCAAATTACGTCGCGAAAAGTCACGTGCCTGTTGAGCCTCTCTCACGTCACCCAGCGCTAATCTGAAAAGTGGAACATTTCTCAAGTTTGAAAGCGCTCTGTTCTGAAGAAATAAAACTATGCTTTTCGAGATCGGCCGCCTTTTTGTCCACCTTGCGGCTGCTTCCCATCTCTTTTCATGAAGAAAAGCCACTGGCTGTTATATTATATACTAGGGGTGTCACAATATATCGTCCCACAAAATTTCGCGATAGTAAAACGTCACGATATGTATCGTTGAGATGAAATCTCATATCGTGATTTTTTTTTTTTCAAAAGTAGACAAAGAAACGTCTTTGTTTGTTGAAGTTCAATGTGTGGAAAGTAGTTCAGTTGAACAAGTCTCTGAAGAGACACATGAGAAGTTATACAGGAGAGAAACCATTCAATTGAGTTTCTGGCAAAACTGTTTACTTGACAGGAAAAACTGAAGATGCATAAAAAATAGACTAAGAAAAGTCTTGTTGTTTGAGTTTGAAGAAAAACTGAAGATGCATAATGAGAATTTATACTGCTGAGAAACCTTTTAGTTCAAAGTAAATCTAAGTGACGGTGTAACTCATTCTATTTCAAGATAAGCCTCATCTCCAATCTCATGTTTTTTCTAGTTGTTATTGTAATAACAATTTCCCACAACAGCATGTTTTGTATTTGTGCATTTCAAATAAAATACTACTTTTCCAGTCATATATTGTCATTATTCAAGTTTAAAAAAATATTGTTAAAATCGTATCGTATCGTATCGTTATCGTGAACCCAGTATCGTGATACGTATCGTATCGTGAACTGAGTGTATCGTGACACCCCTATTATATACTCATCTTACATCTTTTACACAGAGTTCAGCAGCACCAAACACATTCTGGTGAAGCGAGAGTTGAGTGTGTCGGTTTCCAATTACTTCATACTTCATATTATAAACAAATATTAAACAAATAAACAAATATTCACATGTTATGCCTCTATGAACATGAGCCCTGTACTGAGTGTGATGATCAGCATGCAGTGACTGGCTGTACTGAGTGTGATGATCAGCATGCAGTGACTGGCTGTACTGAGTGTGATGATCAGCATGCAGTGACTGGCTGTACTGAGTGTGATCAGCATGCAGTGACTGGCTGTACTGAGTGTGATGATCAGCATGCAGTGACTGGCTGTACTGAGTGTGATCAGCATGCAGTGACTGGCGGCTCACCGGTGCAGTTTGAAAGAGTTGGCACAGTATCTGTGGGTCGTCTCCTTCTCCAGGTTGCTGGGCAGGTTGACGATGGACAACGCCCCGAACGGACATTTCTACACACACACACACACACACACACAAATCAATCTGTAACTGTTAAACGTCCCATTCCGTGCAAAAGCTGTTTTTACTTGTAAATGCATATATACTGCTGTCATCCCTCCCTGTAATGAGTGGTCACAACCTCAGAACTGCCACAGTTGGATTTGTCCCTATCCAGCTTCCCCCTGCAGTCTCCTTCAAGCCACGCCCCTTACACTCTGTTCCCCCAGACGGGTTAATGTGATGTCACTCGGGTCCTTAAGCATACTGCGCGCGGTGTCTCTCACACAAGCTACCTGCACCATTTTGTCTATAGCCACAAAATTAACACTTCTAGCTGGAGCGACGCCAACTGTACGTGATCCAGCAACTGCGGAGGTGCATTCGGTAAGTCTAGGCATTTTGAGATGTCCTCTTTAGCGTAGCAACCGTTAAGTTAGCGATAGCTCGTTGCTAACGTTAGTTGTGGACACAAACTAGCGTGCTGGTCCACGGACGCTAATCTGATTGGCCGCTGGGAGCCTGGGGCGGGCTCTCCCTCAGCGGCCAATGGGAACTGTTAGTTCTGAATATATTATAGAAACAGACCATTCTTGGGAAGCGACGAGATGAGGAAGTGACAACTCCGTCAGAACAAACGGGGTTGCTATATTTTCGACAAATTAATCCAGAATCATGTTTTATGGACGAGACACACGTTTTTAAGAGGTTACAGCTGCACGAATTGGGACCTTTAACATTATTATCTATTCATATTTCTATCTTCTATCCGTATGGATCAATCGTTTTCACTCTGTCATTTACCGGTACTTGTTTTATACTTTTGTGTTTGTTTTGTTATTGGTTTGTGTAAACTATTATTAGTTCTGTACTATTTCTGCTATTTTACTCATGTTTTCATTTACATCCGTTAGTCGTTTTCAGGTCCATTTTTATTTCGTAAGCGAGTTCATATTTGTAAGTTAATTTTCTTTTCGGTGACTCAGTTGTATTTGAGATGGATTTGACATTTTCTTGACAAACATAAAACAAAACAGTGTGAAGTGTCATGAAGAGAAAGTGGTTACCTTGATGCAGATGCCACAGCCTATACAGAGAGATTCTGAGATCCACACTATCTTACTCTGTGGGGTGACCTCGATACACAGCTTGCCTGCAGACACAAACACACGCAGGTTAGGATCCAAATGAATCCTTGGTGTCAACATTAGGGTTCCACTTCCACCCACATGGGTTTGATATTATATGAAGTCGCCAATCAGACGGTATTTTGTGCTGATTTTCAACATTGTTAAATTTGACCGTTTTCATGCCAAAAAAAGAAGTAGTTATCATTTAACACATTTTTCAATGAAAATTAAAACAATGATGTAAACATGATCGTTCCCTCTAATATCAAATCATATGGCAATTACAAATCTGTCAAAAATAATCGCAATATTTTTTTCAAAATCCTTCAGCCCTAAACTGATGGCAGAAAACAGGACTGGCTGAAAGTGAGCAGGCTCAGTTTCATCATGACGTTTGTCTCCAGTGCTCCTCTTCCTCTGTAGACCAGTGCTCCTCTTCCTCTGTAGACCACTGCTCCTCTTCCTCTGTAGACCACTGCTCCTCTTCCTCTGTAGACCACTGCTCCTCTTCCTCTGTAGACCACTGCTCCTCTTCCTCTGTAGACCAGTGCTCCTCTTCCTCTGTAGACCAGTGCTCCTCTTCCTCTGTAGACCAGTGCTCCTCTTCCTCTGTAGACCAGTGCTCCTCTTCCTCTGTAGACCAGTGCTCCTCTTCCTCTGTAGACCAGTGCTCCTCTTCCTCTGTAGACCAGTGCTCCTCTTCCTCTGTAGACCAGTGCTCCTCTTCCTCTGTAGACCAGTGATCCTCTTCCTCTGTAGACCAGTGCTCCTCTTCCTCTGTAGACCAGTGCTCCTCTTCCTCTGTAGACCAGTGCTCCTCTTCCTCTGTAGACCAGTGCTCCTCTTCCTCTGTAGACCAGTGCTCCTCTTCCTCTGTAGACCAGTGCTCCTCTTCCTCTGTAGACCAGTGCTCCTCTTCCTCTGTAGACCACTGCTCCTCTTCCTCTGTAGACCAGTGCTCCTCTTCCTCTGTAGACCAGTGCTCCTCTTCCTCTGTAGACCACTGCTCCTCTTCCTCTGTAGACCAGTGCTCCTCTTCCTCTGTAGACCAGTGCTCCTCTTCCTCTGTAGACCAGTGCTCCTCTTCCTCTGTAGACCAGTGCTCCTCTTCCTCTGTAGACCAGTGCTCCTCTTCCTCTGTAGACCAGTGATCCTCTTCCTCTGTAGACCAGTGCTCCTCTTCCTCTGTAGACCAGTGCTCCTCTTCCTCTGTTGACCAGTGCTCCTCTTCCTCTGTAGACCAGTGCTCCTCTTCCTCTGTAGACCAGTGCTCCTCTTCCTCTGTAGACCAGTGCTCCTCTTCCTCTGTAGACCAGTGCTCCTCTTCCTCTGTAGACCAGTGCTCCTCTTCCTCTGTAGACCAGCGCTTCTCAAATGTTTTCACATGAGGGACCCCTAAACTGACAACGATTAGACCACGGACCCCCATTTGATAGGATTTTGCCCCACAGACCCCATAATATGATAATAAGATTGATGCTTTTAGATGTTTTATTACAGAAAGTGTATAAAACCCGTGACCAAAATAGTCATTGTGTTACTTATGAATGGAATTATAGCGAAAATAAATGACCCCCCTTTTGGCTGGGGACCCCCTGGAACCCCCTCAAGGACCGCTGGGGGTCCCCGGAGCCCCATTTGAGAACCCCTGCTGTAGACAGCTACATGAATGAATCATGTCTATAAGTAGGGCTGTCCTCGACTCAGGATTCTGACAGTCGAACACGAATATTCGACTACTCTTCTATACACACACAAAATAAAAATAAGAATATCTTCAGTGATTATTTAGACCACATTAACAGTCAATGCAACAGAGTGATGGGGACACATTTTTGAGCATTTAAAAATCAATGAGACTTGTGATCATACAAGATTTGAATTGCTGACGCCGGGCTATTGGATAATGGATTTGTCTGAATAATGAGACAGGCAGGCATTTTTGATGTCACCTTTTAAACAATAAAACAACATCCAGTGTTTCCCCTACCAGTCTACAGGCCTGGCGGGCCCGCCAGGCCAGAAAAAAATTGGGGGGAAAAGAACAACAAAACAAATTAAGCTTCTTTTCCCTGCTCTCTCCAAAATCTCAATAAACCTTTATGGCATACTATTACTACTGGTGTTGACAGTAATAGAAGATGCCAAATCATTCAAAACAATACGCATTTTGCTTTTAGGAGCATCGCGCCAGCGTGCAGCGCTGTTCCAAAACGTTGTTGCCTGGGAAACGCACATCCCATAATACAACTGTTCACATCGCATCACATAATAGTATGATGATACTCGAGATGCCATTGCGAACAGGTTAGCTAAAAGTTTAGCGTCGCCAGCGAGGGCCCGCCGTTGCGGTCGGGGTACGTTTCGAAATCCCTCCAGGCCTGACATTTTTTCTAGGGTAAACACTGTTAGCCTACATGGATAATAACTTAAACAGTTCTTTAGCCTATTTCTCAAAAACGAATAGGCCTAAATAAATCTAAACCAGAATAAATTAACAAATGAAATTAAGATTGGAATTCTCTCGACTGATGATTTGACTATTCCGACTTTTAGAGGACAGCCCTAATCTATAAGCAACACATTGATCTGAACATGGTCTCATCCAGACTAGGGCCAGCAGTCACAGTTCAGTCCCTCTGGTTGGACTCACCCATGCGGACGACCGGGCAGCTCTTCTTACACTCCTGACGGCATTTCTTGGGTTTGCACTTGTCGTGGTTGACGATGGCTATCCTGGTGTTTTTATCTGCCATGATGGAACGGGAGGAGGGGGGCTAGGAGCTGAGAGAGAGAGAGAGAGAGAGAGAGGGAGAGAGAGAGGGGGGGAGAGAGAGAGAGAGAGAGAGAGGGAGAGAGAGAGAGAGAGAGGGAGTTTGTGTAAATGTCAAACTCATGATGCTCTTGCTCTTACCACGATTTTATCCTATTGAGACCATATTGCATTGACAGGTCCTCCATAGTTTTCTTTAAGATATTAAATTGATAGTGGAAGTGGACTCTTGATTTGGTTTGCTGTTCTACATTTAGACTTGACAGTAATGGCTTGAATATTGCTGGGCGATATGGTTGAAATCAACAGCACAACAGCAGGGTTTTCCCTATCTCACTCATAGGTGCACCACCTTTCTAATAGGGATGGGCATTTTTAAGTAATTTAAATACTCGAGTACTCTCCTTCTATTATGGACGAGTAATCGGGTACTCGCCGGGGGGGTTGGGTGGTCTGTGTGGAAACAACACAAGCAGAATCCAAGTTTGCGGTTCAATTCGCATTAGCCATATGCCTGTAAGAATATCTATTACAATGATAATAATGACAGAGCAGGGGTAGTCTGCTGTGTAGCGGCTGTTCACACAACGTTGGCGTTTTGGCATGGAAAACGCACTGGCTGGAGCACTTATAGTCTAGGGAATCTGTTAGAAAAAATTACCCAACCTTAAACTAATTGCAACAGAAATATTTTTTGTTGTATTCAGTTCTTGAAACCTTCCAATTTAACATACTAAAAATCCCAGAAAAATTGGCATTGTCTCCACAAAGGAGGTTGTGTTTTCGGTGCCGTTTGTCTGACCGTTTGTCTGTTAGCAGGAGGATTACGGCAAAACTACTGGGCCGATTTTCATGAAACTTGGTGGAAGGGTGTAACATGGGCCAAGGAAGAACCCATTACATTTTGGGGTGGATCTGATCTGGGTCAGCTCAATGGAGGGGGCGGGGCTAGGGAAAAGGGTCCGTTGCTAGGGCTAGGAAGGTCGTAGAGAGTCTGGATTCGAGAGGTGGGTAGGGGGGCATGGACAGGTGTATCGGGGGGGAGTGTATGTGGGAGGTGGGAGGGGGTGTGGTCAGGAAAGGGGCGGGGCTAGGGAAAATCCCTACCAAACATACTGTAACATAACAAAACAAAACATAAAAAATGTAAGTGTGGCTAATATGTTCTAATGTTACAGTTAGTGGAAAATGGTGAGTTTTCATGCACATCTTGTTCCCTCAGACAGCCATCGCAAACCATAACTTCATAGTCATGTCATTCACGAGTCTCGCATTGGAGGCAATTTGATTTCGGCAAGGCACAGCACAAGTTGTAGCTCAAACATGCAGACGAGTGGACAGGTAGGCTAAGTCTGGGTTCACAACGGCGACCCAAGCCTTGCCTATGCCTTGCCTTTACCCATGCTTTTAAATAGGCGTCCGTTTTAGTCAACGAGGCTGTGTACACAGGGCGCCTGAGTGTGAACCCTGCGTGTACCCACGCCTTGCCTGTGCCTTGCCGATTTTATCGTTTAGGCGTGAGTTCTATTTTCACGCATGCAGGCAGGCTTCTTCTGTCAAGCCATGAAAGAAAAACGCGACAATATCCATGGGAAATGGCAAAGTCAACTGAATTTCAAAATAAAATGGAGTTACTACAACATGTTGAGCAGAGAGACAGAGAGATTGACGGGTGGCTATCACGTGGGGCTTTCTCCCTGTCTGCAAACAAATCTTCATGAGAGAGAATAGCGACCGAAGAAGCAAGATGGACAATGTTGTTGTGCCAGCACATATTCTTGCAAGATCACCTCTCTAAAATGTCAGACTATAGTCAGACCTGGTTATACATATCCAGCATCAATAGAACATTAAATATATCAGATTTATTTTACCTAGGCTACCCATGACAATTCTGGACAACACGTGAGAAAATACAGTCGGGAGAGAGGAGAGGCGCTTGTGACTCGGCTCCAGGTTCGGCGTGCAAAAGGCGTGCGGTGTGATCGCAAAAGCGTGTAACAGGTTCACGCCCAGCTCGGCGTAGGCGTGGGTTGAGGCAAGGCAAGGCGTAGGTTGTCTGTGTGAACTAAGCGTAAGTCTCCATATCCGAAGGTTATGGGTAAGTTGACCGCCATTTATTGTCTGTTACCAATGACAGTCATTGTCTGTTACCATTCAAAGCAGGCTAGCTTAATAAGCACTTACTAGTTAGCTATAATAGATTAGGTATAGCTTAATAATAGCTTATTAAGATACTTGTACTATCTGTTATTCATTTTCTTTGTGCAAATAAACAATAAACAAACATAAATAAACAATAAACACTTACTCTGGACTTATAAAGCCTCAGCCAGGCGGTAATGCAACATAAAGGATGCCAACTGCCATAAAACACCACAAAAGGATTTATTACATCACTGATGACATCACAATTGCTCGAGTGACATCACTGATGACATCACAATTGCTCAAGTGACATCACTGATGACGTCACTGATACATGACAATCGTGACATCACAATCGTGGCACACACGCCGCCCGCCCACTTATGTTTCCTTTTAGGACCACCGCAAGGCATCAATCAGTCTGCCAGAAAGCAATTAGAAGAAGAAGAAGACTTTCAGAAAAGACCAACAGAAGAGGAGAGGGGATCGGGTTTTACAGAATGTAGGGAAACGGTGGATTGATAAATTCAGAAGGAGGCGGTAATGCAACATAAAGGATGCCAACTGCCATAAAACACCACAGAGGAAGAAGACCTTCAGGATTCATTTGCCCAAGATCTTCATGCTGCAGATGCCATATATCTGTAGCAAAAAACAAATACCTCAGACCTTTGATGAAGAACATGGTTGCACTTGGAGACCTAACTGTGAAAACTTAACAATAGCTTGAAGTGATGATCAAATAATCATTACATAAATCAATGGCAAACCAGAAGTGGTTACATTGAAGCCGAAGGCCTCAAATATTTTGAGTGCATGTTTGCATGCATCTAAGGACAATAATGATGTTGATGAAGAAAAAGTGTCTTGTGAAAACCGCTGCCAGACCTGGTAAAGACTGAGATAAAAGATATCAAGATTCCCAGAGATGCATATCCCTCAAAATATATCATCTGCCAAAGGAAACGTGGAAACTCTTCAGCTTCTCCTCAAATAACTGTTTGCTGGCAAGAACTGTGAGTTAAACATAGCTGCAATAGGACAGGCCATGCAGGCAGCAAGGGCAAGGGTTCTCATCATGCCATTACAGATAGGACTGACAAATGCATCACCAATTTGGATCTAGATTTTTGGTGAAAACACTTGGTAACCTTCGATTCTGTTCCTCATTTCGGGAGGTGAAAAAGTTGAGTCAAGTGCAGCTGCTTCTCAAGGAACATACCTCCCTGGCAATGTTGAAGGCCACTTCATTCAGTACATTGCTGATCATCTTGACCATAACATCAGAACCATTGATGGCCACAACACATTCCATGGTATGGGCCTTATAGCTGGAGTTACACCAGAGAGCCAAACCAGTACCTCTGATAGCTGTGACATCATAGCAGCAGTTGGACACATCAATATCCACATGTGGAAATCAGAGACCCCTGGCCTTGCATCCAGGTCCTATGGGAGGATTGAGAATGCCACAGGTGGGTGATTCTCATGAACATGGTACAACATGGAAGAGTATAGTCTCACCTTGGTGTAGACTAATGGGGATCCACAATAAACAATAAACTCATAGCAAAACTCAAAGATATCAAGAAGATATCATGTAGGATCTAATTTCACCATTCAAATTGAAATTATAATCCACTAGGCATCTTGCGCGCTACGCGAGCTCGCCTGCCTTGCAGCTCGCCGAGCTGGCCCTGCAGCTCGCATAAGCAGCTCGGCCGCTCCGCGGCCTCGCCCTGGCTGCTCCTTGATAGCATACTTCAGGGATGCTGGATCACCTGTCCTGGAGCTGGCAACATACAGCTGTCCATGGCTGAAGACTGAAGCCAGACTCCCACTTCTTTCAGTGTCTGCCCCTGGGACTTGATTTTGCTCTTATGACATCACTGATTATGTCACAACTGCCACAACTTATCACATCACTGATGACATCATCACTGAGACTTGTGTGTGTGTGTGTGTGTGTGTGTGTGTGTGTGTGTGTGTGTGTGTGTGTGTGTGTGTGTGTGGATTTATGACATCACTGATGTAATCAGTGGGACAGACAGAGCCCTAGCTCCCTTATGCCTGGTTCAGACTACACAAATTCAGCCCGATATTAGACCGATTTGGTCGTGCGCGACAGATTTTCAGCGTCGGGCCCGAATATGACCGTCGGGGACGACGATCGGCCGTCTTCACCTCTTGTAGTGTGACATAATCAAAGACCAGCGTCGGGACCAGTCGGGACGTCTAGGACGCCTCACGACGCCCTGACGAAAAGACTGGCATGTCAGTCTTTTGGACATGGTTTCGCCTAGTGTGACACCCCGGAAGACAGGTATCAGGTCCTGGGGAGACCGCTCCCCGCTCGATACAGATTTCACCCGCTCGCACTCACCGCTCCGCTCCGCTCAAAAGAATAAAAGAGATAAAAAGGCCAGGGTGTTTTAATTTGCGTTTAAACGCCTGGGCAATGGGCATTGCTCACTACAAATAACATGAGCTCAGCAGAGTCGGCTGCATGCTCGTTTCTCTTCCTTCTCGTCTCGCAGCAGCTGGCAAGAAAATAGTGGGCGTGCACATGAAGTAAGTTGGAGGCTGGAGCGGACATCACAGTGCATCACAGTAGAGCCTGTCACTCATCCAAATAACGTTAATTCTGCAAGGGATATATATAGCCCCTGAATTACATACATGTTTCACATAGGGTTGTGTTTGGATTTCAATGTTTTATTTTGCCCAATATTGAAATGTTTTACAATTGCATGTTGTGCTAACATAAACATTATTTCTATCTACCACTTTAGCCTATTTAGGCTGATTTGGTTGCTATTTCTTGTCAATGTAGTGGCCTCAATGAATGCTGGGAGATTTCGTTCACAGGTCCGCCTCCCCGACGACCTGTGAACTCGCTGACGACAGCAGACGACGTGATGACGGTGGCATACGATGCTCTGTCGAGAATACACTTGTAGTGTGGCCAGTCTCCCGACCAAGACATGTCACGAATTTATGGCAGTATGATGGCCTCGTCTGACATGGTGACATCGTGAACGACAAAAAATATCGTGTAGTCTGATCCTGGCATTAGATAGATAGATGTGCTAATTTTTTATGTATTTCCAGACACTTTTAGAGACACTGTGAGGGAATAAATTCATTACCGTAACACATTTTTAATTGGAAATATGAAAC
>NC_139628.1:20214546-20222093 GCF_964638095.1 Poromitra crassiceps | reverse complement strand
GAGAGAGAGACCATCAGAGAGAGATAGACCATCAGCGAGAGAGAGAGACCATCAGAGAGAGAGAGAAAGAGAGAGAGAGACCATCAGAGAGAGAGAGAGACCATCAGAGAGAGAGAGACCATCAGAGAGAGAGAGAGAGACCATCAGAGAGAGAAAGAGACCATCAGAGAGAGAGAGAGACCATCAGAAAGAGAGAGAGAGAGAGAGAGACCATCAGAGAGAGAGAGAGAGACCGACCATCAGAGAGAGAGAGACCATCAGAGAGAGAGAGGGACCATCAGAAAGAGAGAGAGAGAGATCATCAGAAAGAGATAGAGAGAGAGACCGACCATCAGAGAGAGAGAGAGAGACCATCAGAGAGAGCGAGAGAGCATCAGAGAGAGAGAGAGAGAGACCATCAGAGAGAGAGAGAGAGACCATCAGAGAGAGAGAGAGAGCATCAGAGAGAGAGAGATGGAGACCATCAGAGAGAGACAGAGAGACCATCAGAGAGAGAGAGAGAGAGAGAGAGAGACCATCAGAGAGAGAGAGAGAGAGAGAGACCATCAGAGAGAGAGAGAGAGAGAGAGACCATCAGAGAGAGAGAGAGAGAGACCGACCATCAGAGAGAGAGAGAGAGAGAGACCATCAGAGAGAGAGAGAGAGAGACCATCAGAGAGAGAGAGAGAGAGAGACCATCAGAGAGAGAGAGAGAGAGAGAGACCATCAGAGAGAGAGAGAGAGAGAGACCATCAGAGAGAGAGAGAGAGAGAGAGACCATCAGAGAGAGAGAGAGAGGAGAGAGAGAGAGAGAGAGAGAGATACCATCAGATCAGAGGATATAAAATAGGATTATAATTGAAGGCATCAGAAATTTATTTTTGATGTACTAGTATTTGCTGCCCCCATGGGGTCTGATGGAGATTCTCCCAGATTTTCAGCATCACAGTCTGTCAGTGATGAAGAAGCCATGTTGGAGACCGTTTCACAGTAGTGGGGCCAGGTCCAAAACTAAAACCAAACCAGGACCAAACTGACCCAAAAACCTGAACCAAAACTAGAACCAACAAGGAACCAAACAGGACTAAACTGACCCAAAAACCTGAACCAACAAGGAACCAAACCAGGACCAAACTGACCCAAAAACCTGAACCAAAACTAGAACCAACAAGGAACCAAACAGGACCAAACTGACCCAAAAACCTGAACCAAAACTAGAACCAACAAGGAACCAAACAGGACTAAACTGACCCAAAAACCTGAACCAAAACTAGAACCAACAAGGAACCAAACAGGACTAAATGACCCAAAAACCTGAACCAAAACTAGAACCATCAAGGAACCAAACCAGGACTAAACTGACCCAAAAACCTGAACCAAACCTAGAACCATCAAGGAACCAAACAGGACTAAACTGACCCAAAAACCTGAACCAAAACTAGAACCATCAAGGAACCAAACCAGGACTAAACTGACCCAAAAACCTGAACCAAAACTAGAACCATCAAGGAACCAAATAGGACTAAACTGACCCAAAAACCTGAACCAAAACTAGAACCGTCAAGGAACCAAACAGGACTATACTGACCCAAAAAACCTGAACCAAAACTAGAACCATCAAGGAACCAAACCACGACTAAACTGACCCAAAAACTTGAACCAAAACTAGAACCAACAAGGAACCAAACCAGGACTAAACTGACCCAAAAACCTGAACCAACAAGGAACCAAACCAGGACTAAAAGTAGCACCAAGCAGGACCCAAACCAGGATCAAAAATAGAACCAAACAAACAAGGACTAAACAGTAAACCTGCAACCATTAATCCAGTGGTCTTCAACAAGGGCTCCAGCGAGGTCATTTTTGTCGGTAGTTGCGAAAAATATTTTATTTTATTTTAGATGAGAATAATAATATTGAGTCAACTCCAAGCATTAAGAGGCAAAAATAAGCTACTTTTAACAAAAGAGATTTACAAAGTGAATCTGATGAAACGATATGTGATATGTTGTTCGCTCCTTCTTGCTTTTTTCATGTAATCTATGAATAGAATAGAAGAATAGAAGAATAGAAGTGTCAGTCCTGATATCCTCCTGTCGCGCTGGATTAAAATTATATTCTGTGCTTAAAATGCAGCACAACTTTATTTGATTTCAAATGGTAGGGGGTCCCTGCTCCCCAGGGGATCCCTGCTCTCCCTGGATCAATCAATTAGTCCACCGACAGAACATTTATGGAAGGATGGATTTTTTTTTATGAAAAAAGTCTAAATTCTCTGATTCCAGCTTCTTAAATGTGATTTGTTTTAAACTCCTCTATGACAGTAAACTGAATATCTTTGGTTTGTGGACAAAACAAGACATTTCAGGACGTCATCAATGGCTTTGGGAAACATTGATGGACATTTTTCCACCATTTCCTGAGCTGGGTGTAACCCCGGTGCTGTGAGGGGTGTGACCCCGGTGCCCTGAGGGGGTGTGACCCCGGTGCCCTGAAGGGTGTAACCCCGGTGCCGTGAGGGGTGTGACCCCGGTGCTGTGAGGGGTGTAACCCCAGTGCCCTGAGGGGTGTGACCCCCGGTGCCCTGAGGGGTGTGACCCCGGTGCCCTGAGGGGGTGTAACCCCAGTGCCCTGAGGGGGTGTAACCCCAGTGCCCTGAGGGGGTGTAACCCCAGTGCCCTGAGGGGGTGTAACCCTGTGCCCTGAGGGGTGTAACCCCGGTGCCCTGAGGGGGTGTAACCCCAGTGCCCTGAGGGGGGTGTAACCCCAGTGCCCTGAGGGGGTGTAACCCTGGTGCCCTGAGGGGGTGTAACCCCAGTGCCCTGAGGGGGGTGTAACCCAGTGCCCTGAGGGGGTGTAACCCTGGTGCCCTGAGGGGTGTAACCCCGGTGCCCTTAGGGAGTGTAACCCCAGTGCCCTTAGGGGGTGTAACCCCGGTGCCCTGAGGGGGTGTGACCCCGGTGCCCTGAGGGGTGTAACCCTGGTGCCCTTAGGGGGTGTAACCCCGGTGCCCTGAGGGGGTGTGACCCCGGTGCCCTGAGGGGGTGTGACCCCGGTGCCCTGAGGGGTGTGACCCCAGTGCCCTGAGGGGTGTGACCCCGGTGCCCTGAGGGGGTGTGGACCCCGGTGCTCTGAGGGGTGTAACCCGGTGCCCTTAGGGGGTGTAACCCCGGTGCTCTGAGGGGTGTAACCCCGGTGCCCTGAGGGGTGTAACCCCGGTGCCCTGAGGGGGTGTGACCCCGGTGCCCTGGCTAATTTCCCACTCAGGGCCTTCCTTCCATCATGGCCACCTACTCATCCCTCGTTACTTAATTGTCACATTCAGTCCTCAAATCTCCACCGTGATAGGCTGATGTGTGGTGATAGGCTGATGTGTGGTGATAGCTGATGTGTGGTGATAGGCTGATGTGTGGTGATAGGCCTGATGTGTGGTGATAGGCTGATGTGTGGTGATAGGCTGATGTGTGGTGAGCCTTCTGGAGCAAACTGGCTGCTGTGCATACGCCAGGCGGGTGCTACACATCGGTGGTGGATGAGTTGAGTCCCCCTCCCCCCCCTGACATGGGACTTCTAAAAGCGTTAATATAAATGCAATCAACTGCAGGGTTCGTACCAAGTCTTGAAAGTTGGCAAATGCTTGACGCTTTACCAACATTGTTTTTTTCAAGGTTTTGAATTATGCTTGAATTTGAATGACACTCCTTGAGTGCTTGCTTTTCACAACAGCTGGCTTAGCTCTATAGCTCTGCTCCTAGCATCTCTCACCATTTGTCCACACGAGATGGGGTGGAGAGTGACCATCTGCTCTCATCTAGTATTCAATCAAGCTAGCTGTGCCGACGTTCTCTCATTCAGATAAACCCACAAGCTAACGTCGGCTATTGTATCTGCTCAAGTAGATATTCTTCTTCTTATTTTTCTTATTATTCTTATTCAAGCCGAACAAAGAGGGAAAACATGTGGTAACAGCCATGTGGCATTACAGCAGCAGCCTCCTGCTCAGACGCTGTACTGGGAACAAACCAGTTACTGTAGCTGCATGTTAAAGCAGTGAAGGTAGAGTCACATGGGAATCTCTCTCTCTCTCTCTCTCTCTCTCTCTCTCTCTCTCTCTCACACACACACACACAGCCATAATGCAGTGCTGGCTAGGCATTGTATTACACACACACACACACACACCACACACACACACACACACACACACACACACACACACACAATGCAATTCTGTTTGTTCATCTTTCCATTTCAAATTCATTTTCAGTTTAATATACTTTAATATACTTCAGAATTCATCCAGTAACCATAAATATCTCTCTCCTCCCCCCTCTCTCTCTCTCTCTCTCTCTCTCCCTCTGTCTCTCTCTCTCTCTCTCTCTCTCTCTCTCTGTCCCTCTCTCTCTCTCTCTCTCTCTGTCTCTCTCTCTCTCCCTCTGTCTCTCTGTCCCTCTCTCTCTCTCTCCCTCTGTCTCTCTCTCTCTCTCTCTGTCCCTCTCTCTCTCTCTCTCTCTCTCTGTCTCTCTCTCTGTCCCTCTCTCTCTCTCTCTCCCTCTGTCTCTCTGTCCCTCTCTCTCTCTCTCCCTCTGTCTCTCTCTCTCTCTGTCCCTCTCTCTCTCTCTCTCTCTCTCTCTCTCTGTATCTCTCTCTGTCCCTCTCTCTCTCTCTCTCTCTCTCTCTCTCTGTCTCTCTCTCTCTCTCTGTCTCTCTCTCTGTCCCTCTCTCTCTCTCTCTCTCTCTCTCTGTCCCTCTCTCTCTCTCTCTGTCTCTCTCTCTCCTCTCTCTCTCTCTCTCTCTCTCTCATCAGATGAAGAGGAAGTTGGATCACGGTCCGGACGGCGCCGTTCCCTTCAGGGAAAAAACATTGCAAAGGCAATGGTTACCTCAGGTAACACACACACACACACACACACACACACACACACACACACACACACACACACACACACGCACAGATGAGAAAGGCCCATTCATATTCTCCATAGGGATTTTGGACGACGCAGCAGATGTTGCAGATGCTGACTAAGGCCTTGAGACTGCAGGCAGATCCTATTTGTTTCTCACATCAGATCTTCAGACAGTCTGTCCACTCTGCTGTCTGCAAGTGATCACATCAGATCAGATCTTCAGACAGTCTGTCCACTCTGCTGTCTGCAAGTGATCAGATCAGATTTGTGTCCAGCCATCACCAGCCTATCTGCATGGGTTGCCGTGGTAACGCCGTAGGAGTCAGTAACTTAGTGTCCTTGTTTTTGCACTGCAGCCATGATCTAAGGAAAACCCTTCCTACCATGTGGCGTGTGTCTGTGTGTGTGTGTGTGTGTGTGTGTGTGTGTGTGTGTGTGTGTGTTCAGCATGGCCTGTACAGAAGCCTCCCCCCAAAAGTGCCAGCAGACACTTTATTTCAGTGTCTGTCCACAGAGCTTAATCCACAAGTCCACAAGCTTAATTTATACTTATTAGAAAGTGTCGCTCAGCACATGGCCGCGGCGCAACGGTCACGTGACGCTAGAGACAGAGCGAGGCAGAGAACTAGTGCAGACAGCCAAGAGAGGGAACGCTGTCAGTGAACC
Source organism: Poromitra crassiceps (assembly GCF_964638095.1). Lineage (NCBI taxonomy): Eukaryota > Metazoa > Chordata > Actinopteri > Beryciformes > Melamphaidae > Poromitra > Poromitra crassiceps. Next base: position 20,216,541 of record NC_139628.1, on the reverse strand, counting down.
CACGTCGGAGGCAAGATGTAACTGCAGCCGCATATAACGACACACAACCACACCACTCACCTCCTCTCTCTCTGGGAAGTTGGTCACGGTGTTCTTTGTGATTTTCACGAAGTCATACATCAAGGACATGCTGATCAAAATACCGGGGACACGCTCATTCATTTCATTTCAGCGAAAACTAAAACAAGGAAGTCGCGCGCGTGCCCGTCTATATAGCCAATCACACTTGCGCGACATTACGTGACGTAGTCAGCGACACTACACATTTCACCAGGTAGCAGACGCTGCTCGCCGACACAGCGGCCAGTAACACAGGGGCAACCCAAACAGTAACGAGGGCCCCCGGCACTGGAACATCTAAATGGATTGGTCGTTGCAAACCCTCATTAACTCATTGAGTGCCAATGACGACTTTAGTCGTCAATTCAAATAGTAACGTTCAGTGCCAATGACGACTAAAGTCGTCAATTGCGTTTTTTGACGGTGGGACGTGGATCAAAGCCAGATCCATCTCCTGTGAAAGTATGGTGGATGTTGAATGTGTAAAAGCTATTTTACAGACCCATTAGGTGGCGACAGTGCTCTCCAGATTACAGAAAGGCGAGGAAAAAACAGAGAAGAAGTCATGGGGAAACGGAAATGGCATCCGTATGCATCGATATGCATGAAGCATAACGTTAGCTGTGCCTGCAGCCAGCAGCCAATCTGCTGCCACAATTGAGCCCCTCCGTGTCCGCTGCGATAGCCCATCCGCATGATTAGTTGTGGAGTTGTTATTATTCTCAACTGGAAGCATGGGAGCCGGTGACAAATACACGCGGAACGCTGTAAAAAAGCTGGATGTAGCGCACTTTTCAGTGCAGAGCAAAGGCAGCACAGAGCCACCAGAGCCACCAGAGACACACCCACGGAGGTGGGGTTTGCAGTTGAGCGGGGTGGGGCACGCAGGGCAGCAAACAACACTGACCCAGACAGACCCAGACAGCAGGACAGGATTGGCAAACACAAGCTAGAATATCTGATGCCCACCAGCAGTAAATCAAGACCAGCAAGAAGCTGCAACCAGCAGCACACGCAGGGGCCAGCGCTGCTGGTTGCAGCTAAAAAATATTATTTTGCCAAACAAAATTCCTTTGTTTTCACTGTTTTATTGAAGGAAATTATTTTTGAGGTGTCACATCAGAAAATATTAGCTTCAGAGTCAGTGATGTGCTTGAAATGCTTCATTTCACAAAAGGCTAATTATCTCAGCTTCTAATTTGAAACGTGTCTTTTTGCTCAAAACAACCTATCTTCTCCGGCTCATAACTAAAGAACGGAAAATGGTATCAATAAACTTTTTTTTGCTGATGATAGAAGAGAGTCTCCTCGTTCTTTGTGCGTGTTCGTTGTTTACATAGTAATATCACACAATATTCTGTGGGCCTCGAGAAATCACTGAAAACGCTCTGAAACTCTGGCACTGGGAGCGTCCGTTCTCCAAAAGTGGCTGGCACTCAATGAGTTAATGTTTTTGCTTGCAACTGTGTCACTTCCTGTCTTCTAAACAGAAAAGGGCTGCTGTCAATACCGCTAAAAGTAGGATCTTTTGTAGACCGTTTTAACTTGACAACAAACGTTCTAAATTGCCCCTAGCTTTACCTCCTGTTGCAGTGATTGCTAATACAATAGCTGAGAGGAAATAAGCTAGCTTTCAAACGGTTCCCTAGCAACACAATTGTGTGGAAACCGTCTATTCACCTTATTCACCACACCCACTTTTTCTCTCTTCCGCGTTCAACGCAAACGTATTTGTTCTTCCGGTTCAGTGCTAGTTGCGAAGGCCACTAGTGGCTAATAATATTAGCCACTAGTTAGTTATGTTATATGGCAGTAAAATGCCACTGAATGACCAAATTGATATAACCGTTAACCATTTCGAGTAACACTGATTCCATACGGATCACCAGCGTTAGTTTGTTGTTTATAACGTGGCTATATTCATAACGTTTCTAT
>NC_139628.1:20204546-20207046 GCF_964638095.1 Poromitra crassiceps | reverse complement strand
GAACCCCCTCGAGCAACCCTGGGGGTCCCTGGACCCCACTTTGAGAACCGCTGGCTTACACTACTGCTGCATGTAGTTAGCTTACACAACAGTAATACATGTGCTATAGTCACTGTTAGCTTACACTAGCTGGCCTTGGGGTTAGAAGCACGCTGGAGACTGGAGGTCGATGGTTCAAATCCCCATAGGATAATGTGATGTTTGGGGGTGTGGTCTGCTACCTCAGCTACTGTTGGCCCTTGAGCAAGGCATTAAACCCCTCAACTGCCCAGTCGCTACCTGTAAAGTCTGAGTTAACTGTCTAACTGAATCTCTCTCTCTCTCTCTCTCTCTGTCTCTGTCTCTCTCTCCCTCTCCCTCTCTCTCTCTCTCTCTCTCTCTCCCCCCCCTCTCTCTCTCTCTGTCTCTCTCTCTCTCTCTCTGTCTCTCTCTCTCTCTCTCTCAGTCTCTCTCTCTCTCTCTCTCTCTCTGTCTCTCTCTCTCTCTCTCTCTCTCTCTCTCTCTCTGTCTCTCTCTCTCTCTCTCTGTCTCTCTCTCTCTCTCTCATCTCTCTCTGTCTCTCTCTCTTCTCTCTCTCTCTCTGCAGGTATAGCAGAGTGTGTGTCGTCTCGGCGCAGGAAGTGTGTGAGTCCGTGGAAGTCGGCGTACATCAGACAGCACCGCATCGAGACCAACTGGAGGAGTGGGGACTCACGAGAACCCAAGGTACACACACACACACAACCACACACACACACACACACACACACACACACACACACACAACCACACACACACACACACACACAACCACACACACACACACACACACACACACACACTGGGCCATGTTTATTCGATATGTATGATTTAACCTGGTGTATGATTTGAAGTCTATCTCTCTTCCTCCCCCTCCCTCCCTCCCCTCTCTCTCTCTCTCTCTCTCTCTCTCTCTTCCTCCCCCTCCCTCCCCTCTCTCTCTCTCTCTCTCTCTCTCTCTCTTCCTCCCCCTCCCTCCCCTCTCTCTCTCTCTCTCTCTCTCTCTGTCTCTCTCTCAGGTGTTGAAGGGTCATGATGATCATGTGATCACGTGTCTGCAGTTCAGTGGCGATCTGATCGTCAGCGGCTCGGACGACAACACGCTCAAAGTCTGGTCCGCCCTCACCGGCAAGGTGTGTGTGTGTGTGTGTGTGTGTGTGTGTGTCTGTGTGTGTGTGTGTGTGTGTGTGTGTGTGTGTGTGTGTGTGTGTGTGTCCAGGGAGAGAGATGTATTGATTATGTAGCTGCCTGTCCTGCTGCTTAAACCTTAATTGGGTGTGTGTGTTTGTGTGTATTACCAAAGGAGAATGACATATTGATTCAATTATATATGCTTTGCTGCTGTTTAAATCGTGTGTGCGTGTGTGTGTGTGTGTGTGTGTCTCCATGCTTTCACACCAAACACAATGCTCAGAGCAAAGCCATTGTTTTGAATGAAGGAGCCGGCAGCGCTCTCCTAAACAGTGATGTGTTAAGACCTGAAAGCATTATCACATGACTCATGTCATTATCACATGACGCACGTCATTAGCAGATCTATCTGCTTCAATCTACATTTCAAACAGACTATTTACAGAAAGTTAACCCAGAGGCTGTTGGAATTGTTTAATAAACTGCTTCTGAGATTCCAGCTTGGCTATACCTCATGCAGTGTCTGTGTGTGTGTGTGTGTGTGTGTGTGTGTGTGTGTGTGTGTGTGTGTGTGTGTGTGTGTGTGTGTGTGTGTGTGTGTGTACGTGTGTGTGTGTGTGTGTGTGTGTGTGTGTGTGTGTGTGTGTGTGTGTGTGTGTGTGTGTGTGTGTACGTGTGTGTGTGTTCATGTTTCACTGCAGTTTTAACACACTCATCATCCTCAGTACTCGAAGCAGTACTCTTATTTTGTAGCATTTCTAGAAACAGTACTCTAGAAGGGTGCTCTTATTTTGTAGGATTTCTAGAAACAGTACTCTAGAAGGCGCTCTTATTTTGTAGCATTTCTAGAAACAGTACTCTAGAAGGGCGCTCTTATTTTGTAGCATTTCTAGAAACAGTACTCTAGAAGGGTGCTCTTATTTTGTAGCATTTCTAGAAACAGTACTCTAGAAGTGCGCTCTTATTTTGTAGCATTTCTAGAAACAGTACTCTAGAAGGGCGCTCTTATTTTGTAGCATTTCTAGAAACAGTACTCTAGAAGGGCGCTCTTATTTTGTAGGATTTCTAGAAACAGTACTCTAGAAGGGTGCTCTTATTTTGTAGGATTTCTAGAAACAGTACTCTAGAAGGGTACTCTTATTTTGTAGCATTTCTAGAAACAGTACTCTAGAAGGGCGCTCTTATTTTGTAGCATTTCTATAAACAGTACTCTAGAAGGATGCTCTTATTTTGTAGCATTTCTAGAAACAGTACTCTAGAAGGGTGCTCTTATTTTGTAGCATTTCTAGAAACAGTACTCTAGAAGGGCGCTCTTATTTTGTAGCATTTCTAGAAACAGTACTCTAGAAGG
>NC_139628.1:20187046-20197046 GCF_964638095.1 Poromitra crassiceps | reverse complement strand
ATTTGTGCGAATTATAACACACTGATCTTTGCAAAAACGTGTCAGTGAGTGACCAGCGGTTATATAGTACATGACCTTATAAGTCATTGTAAAATGCTTTATAATGTGTTATGATTATTATTATAAAGCATTCTGAATATTTTTGAGTGCTTATAACTACAGTTATACAGTGCTATACGCAGAATATGATGGCTTATAAGTATGTTTATAATATAGTATAGATATTGGCATCATAGAAAGTGTTGCCAAACATTCTTTTACTAAAATGTACCTTCTCTCTCTCTCTCTCTCACTCTCTCTCCCTCTGTCTCTCTCTCTCTCACTCTCTCTCTCTCTGTTTCTCTCTCACTCTCTCTCCCTCCTCCTCTCTGTCTCTCTCTCTCTCTCTCTCTCTCTCTCTCTCCCTCCAGTTTGATGGTGTGTACGTGGTGAGTGGTTCGTTGGACACTTCCATCAGAGTGTGGGATGCAGAGACAGGTATATTCATTCACTCTATACTCCCTTTGACAGGACAATGTAACTACTCACTTAGCCTAAACCAAATGCAACTACATTTACATTCAATTAGCTCAATTGAGCCGAGTCAAAGTGAACCAAATGCCATCAAATTCCCGTTCAAATTCAGTTTAATTGTATTTATTTGACCTTAAAAACGGTGTCAAGAGGTTAAAGTGGGCGCGTCCTGTGTGCAGGGGGGAGTGTCCACACGCTGACCGGCCACCAATCGCTGACCAGCGGCATGGAGCTGCGGGAGAACATCCTGGTATCTGGGAACGCAGACTCCACCGTCCGCGTGTGGGACGTCCGGACCGGGCAGTGCCTCCACACACTGCAGGGTGAGAGAGAGAGAGAGAGAGAACAATAACATTCCTGTGTGTGTGTGTGTGTGTGTGTGTGTGTGTGTGTGTGTGTGTGTGTGTGTGTGTGCGTGTGTGTGTGTGTGTGTGTGTGTGTGTGTGAGAGAGAGTTACAGTGTGTGTGAGTTACAGTGTGTGTGTGTGTGTGTGTGTGTGTGTGTGTGTGTGTGAGTTACAGTGTGTGTGAGTTACAGTGTGTGTGAGTTACAGTGTGTGTGTGTGTGTGTGTGTGTGTGTGTGTGTGTGTGTGTGTGTGTGTGTGTGTGTGTGAGTTACTGTGTGTGTGTGTGTGTGTGTGTGTGTGTGTGTGAGTGAGCGTGTGCGTGTGTGTGCGCGTGCGCCTGTGTGTGTTGATGATATCCTCTATGTTGTTGCCTATTCAGCGGTAAAATGCACAATGGACTGTAGTCCTCTGGGAGAGAGAGGGAGAGAACCAGGGGATAAAGGAGAGAAAGAAAGAGCGATAGAAAGTGGAGGCGAGGAAGGAAGGAAGGAAGGAAATGAGGAAAGTGAGCAAGAGGATAAGGCAATGTTACAGTGGCCCAATTCCAATCCGCCCCCTAAAGACTCAAGCCCTGACCCCTCAGTCCCTCTGATGGCCGCCATCTGAAAGTGGTTGAGTCATCAAGTGTGGAAGGGATCCACATTGGATAAATATGAGGATTGGGACAGCAGAGCCCTTTGCACTTGACAAGATGATGTTGACTCTGGCACGTTTGGGGCTCGCTATATATTGTTTATTGTCAAGATGCCTAAAGTGTTTGAGGGATAGACTCCCTGATGAGTCTGTTCTCATCCAGGCTCTGGCTCTGTCATTTAAAAATAAATGTAGCCTACTGCAAAATCTGCAATCTGCAACATGTGGAATTATAATTAAAATAAGCATAATAATGACATGTCACCCAACATTATACACAATGTCAATACTGTACAATACAGATTCGGTAAAACTATTTCTCATTCATCAAAAAAGTTGTGATTGCAATTGTAATAGAAATGATTGATGATTATTCTAGGATTGTGTAAAATAACTACTTGCATTCCTCTGATATAATATTTTTGTCTAATCTGAAATCCTTATTAATGTAATGTTTCATTGTCAATTAAGGCATTCCAGCACACTCGCAAACACCGCGTTCGTTTCGCGCGTGTGTTCTTTTATTTTTTTGACTGATATTTGCAGCCTTCCCCGTTTTATACCTCACAACGCTATGCATTGTGGGCAATTCCCTTTGCCTAAGTGGCCATAGCTGCTCCCTTACGGTAAGGGGGCAGAAAGGGCTCACTCTGAGCCCTCGTTCACTTTGCGATTTCACCGTGGGACATCCCTAAACCCTCACTCCCTTCACGTGAACGCGCCTCTAAGGGCTTGAGTCAGTAAGGGGGCGAATTGGAATTGGGCCAGTGTGTCTCCAGTGAGGAGGTCAGAGTGATGTCACAGAGTGAGGACAGTGTGTGATGTCACAGTGTGTGATGTCACAGTGTGTGACCTCACAGTGTGCTGACAGACAGTGGGCGTGTCCTCCTCAGGTCCTAACCGTCACCAGTCGGCCGTGACGTGCCTGCAGTTCTGCAGAGGTCTGGTTCTGTCCAGCTCAGACGACGGCACCGTCAAGCTGTGGGACCTGACGACCGGGGCCTGGCTGAGGGACGTGGTGGCCCTACAGAGCAGGGGATCAGGTACACACACACACACACACACACAGTCTCACACACACACACACACACACAAACACACACACACACACACACACACACTCACACAGTCTCTCACACACACACACACACACACACACACACACACACACACACACACACACGCACACACACACACACACACTCTCTCTCTCTCTTTCTCTCACACACACACACACACACACACACACACACTCTACACTGTACTGCACACACACACACTGCAAACAAATCATGAGAACACCTGATTATAGCCATCTGCATTGGCCTCCATCTGGGACAGTTCACTCCAAAATACATGCAGTACTTTTCCTCTGACCTGTGGAGTTGTGGAGATATCGGCCATAGAGATGTCTGCCCTCAATACAATGTTCAGAGCAGAGGAAAGAATACATTTGAAAAACTAGGGATGCACAGATATATCGGCCCTGTTGACCGCCATCGGCAATCTTTTTTTTGTAAATGCCGTGTTTAGTAGGGCTGTGCCGATTCACTTATCTCCCGATTCGATACTATCACGATACTTGGGTGCCGATTCGATATATATTGCGATTCTTAAGTATTGCGATTCTACGATTATTGCGATTCGATATTACGATTTATTGCGATTTTTGTTTCTTTTTTTCTTTTCTTTTTTCAGTTTGTTTGCTTTTTTCCACTAGATTAGAACATGGGAAAAGTTGAATCATACATTAGAGACTGTATATTATATATCATGAGTAGGGCTGGGCGATATAGTTAAAAACAGGGGCGGACTGGGATCATAATTCAGGCCGGGCATTAGATACCAAGCAGGCCAGGCCGATATGGGCCGACGCGCGTGAAATTTGGGCCGTTTCAAGCCCAATTTGGGCTGTTTGAAGCTCAATGTGGGTAGTTTGAAGCCCAATTTGGGCCGTTTGAAGCTCAATTTGGGTCGTTTGAAGCCCAATTTGGGCCGTTTGAAGCCTAATTTGGGCCAAGTCCAATTTTACAATGAGATGCACCCACTTTAACCCTGAAGTGTAATTATTACTTCAGACTAACTAATAAAGTAATAAAACCACTAGTAAACCAGTAGGCAGCGCCTGGCCTGCTGTTCAGTGAGTGGCCTGACTGCGGGCACCAAAAAAAAAAAAAATTGCTTTTGCGATTATCGATTCTGGAATAAAAGATCGATTCAAAAAATCGTGACATTAAAAATCGCGATACTTAGGTGAATCGATTTTTTCTCCCACCCCTAGTGTTTAGCCTACATGCATCAGTTGGGTCACATAATTTGCTGTTTGTTTGTTTCATAATTACATGACAGTGTGATTGAATTTGTGCTCATCCAAAGATAGTGTGATGAAGTGAAAAGACTTTAAAACAGGTCGGTTATTTGTTTATAGCAAATTAACATTTCTTTGTTTCTCTGTCAAAAAAAAGCGTAAAAAAAACAACATAATGTACAGGCTATCGGCCAAATCTGTTATTTTAAACATCGGTATCGTATCTGCCCAGAATTTTGCAATAGGTGCAACCGTATGAACAACTCAAGATCATCCACAGACCGTGTGGTGAACAGTTTCATGTACAGTAGGAACTATTTTCTCTCAAACAAACAACACCTGCTAGCTGCTAGTAGTCCGGTTGCATCTACCTGCTAACTAGCTGCGGGTGTAGTTCGGTCAAAAGAAAATAGTTCCTGCGCCGTTTACTTGCGCTGATTGGCTAATCCTTGGTCCCCCTCGGCACTCGTTGGACCGAGCGTTTGTTCAACGTGTTGCGTGTCACGATGCCAGACCAGAAGCAGCCAACTTGGCAGGCAGCTACAGTCTCTGTGTCAGCAGGCTCTTTCGTTCATGAGAAATGGACTTGTAGTGGCTCTAAACCAATCACGTGTCTCTTTTCTGGACAGGCGGAGTGGTGTGGCGAATCAGAGCGTCCGACACTCGGCTGGTGTGCGCCGCAGGCAGCAGGAACGGCACGGAGGAGACCAAGCTGCTGGTGCTGGACTTCGACCTGGAGGAGCGCAAGAGAGGAGCAGAGTGATGATGTCATCAAACTGAGACACGGGGGGGGGGCGGGGTCTTATCAATGACGAAAGACTCCGAACTTGACTTTGAGGAATATCCACATTATGCACACACACACCACACACACACACACACACACACACACACTTCTCTGACCAAAGTCACGGCTGGATGAGACAGACCGGTATGAATGTTACAACATGTTCTTAGTGACAGACAGACAGACAGGCGGCCATGTTGGACGACAGCAGGACAACATGGAGGGATGTAAAATGGCTGCCACAACCTGGACAGGACAATATGGCTGCCACAACATGGATGGACCAAAGTGACCTCCCAACAAGCCGGATTACGCAATACACAACACTACTTGGACAAAACAATATGGCCGCCACGCCCTGGACACAGAGGGGAGCGGTGACAACAAGTGAATGTTTGACGGACGGATGTACGTGGTTGCTATGGCAACAGGTGGCGGACAGACAGATGGATACATGGATTTTTTTTTTAAATCAACAACAGGATTATAAGACAAAATGGTGGACTGATGGACAGACATACGCACACTTTTGTCGATGATGATGATAGAGTGAATCGGCTTCTGAGGAATGTGATTGGCGCCGAGTAGAGCCAATGGGAAGGGAGGGTGGGGAGGGGAGGGGAGGGGTGTCTTTTACTGCTGCTGAACCAATGAGGAGGTCAATGCTGTCTTTGAACCAATCAATCAAACTGTACCAAAAGCTTAAAGGCCGAGGACACACGGACAACTTTTTGAGGCAACGCAGACAATGGGCAACGTTGCCTTGAGCGGGGGATGAAAATGAATGTAGATCAGAGGAGATGAGCAACACTTTCATTCTAAAACACTACATGGTGGGGGGGGTGGGGGGGGTGGGGGATGTTGTTGCCTGATGTTCATTGCTCAACATTTCCCCGCAGAAACCAGACGGTTGCTTCCTGTAAACAGTTGCTGGTTGCTCACTAAAGAGTTTACATTCACTCCAGGAGCCATTTTGTCACATTTGAGGTGACATTGTACCTGCTGCTAGTGGAAGTTTCCCGTGTATCTGTCCCAGTTGCTAGCCAAGTTGCCCGTCTCCGTTGCCTCTCAATGTTGCCTGTATGCTGTGGCCCTGCAAGTACTGTAACATATCTAGTGTCTAGAATCTGTACATGAAGCGCTGGAGCTGCTGGGGCGGGGCGGGGCGGTGCGTGGCGTGGCGGGGCGTGGCGGGGCGGGGCGGGGCGGGGCGGGGCGTGGAAGTGAGGACCAGAAAGAGGCCTGCTGAATGTTTCTCTGTGGGAACCAGTCGGCTGGTGATGAAACGGTGGATGTGGCCGGTGAATTCTGGTGGGGGGGAAAAAGTGGTTTTCGCAGGTTAAAGAACAGGAGAAGAAGAAAGTTGTGTATCATGTAAACACGTCCAGAGCCTGATATCTGCAGGAGGCGGAGCTGTGCGACCGCTTTCTGCTCCCCCCCCCCCGCCCAATCCTGGCGTTCTCCTATGTCACGTGTTGCACACAAAGATCATATATACGGAAGATGAACACTCCAACTTAACTTCCTTGACAGCTAGATCCACATTTTTCTTCTCGCGAATTCCCAATGGCTTCCTTGTTTTGCTCGGGAGTACGAACAAAAACTTTAATTGGTGATTTGTTTTCTGCGCAGCCCCCCCCCCCCCCCCCCCCCACACAACAGCTTTTAGCTATGTTTAATTCAAGGAAAATGACGCTGGTGTTTGGAAGTGAATGGAGAGCTTTCCCCCCGTGATGGGCGTGGCCTACTTCATGCAGTGTCTCTATATTCACTTAGAAACTCCCTTTTGTTTTACAACGAGGCCCATAACGGTTTATGGTAACGCTTTAAATAACAATAAGGATACATTAATTAAGGATGAATTAACAGGCAACTAATGTGTCTCATCATCATTTCTAATGGCGTTCATGTTAACTAAAGTATTGTGGTCGGCTTGAGGCACGACTTCACTGAGGTTAAGGTTAGAGCTTAAGGTCAAGGCTGTTAATTAAGGGTCCGTTAACCTTAACTCATTGAGTGCCAGCCACTTTTGGAGAACGGACGCTCCCAGTGCCAGAGTTTCAGAGCGTTTTCAGTGATTTCTCGAGGCCCACAGAATATTGTGTGATATTACTATGTAAACACTGAACACGCACAAAGAACGATGAGACTCTATTCTATCATCTGCAAAAAAAAGTTTATTGATCCCATTTTCCGTTCTTTAGTTATGAGCCGGAGAAGATAGCTTGATTCATCCAAAAATAGCAATTTTTTTCTAGAAGCTGAGATAATTGGCCTTTTGTGAAATTAATCATTTCAAGCACATCACTGACTCTGAAGCTAATCTTTTCTAATGTAGTCACACCTCAAAAATAATTTCCTTCAATAAAACAGTTTAGGCCAGGGAATTTTGTTTGGCAGAATAATATTTTTAGCTACAACCAGCAGCGCTGGCCCCTGCGTGCGCTGCTGGTTGCAGCTTCTTGCTGGTTTTGATTTGCTGCTGGTGGGTATCGGATATTCTGGCTTGCGTTTGTCAATCCTGTCCTGCTGCCTGGGTCTGTCTGGGTGTTGCGTGCTGCTCTGCGTGCCCCCCCCCCCCCCGCCCCGCCCCGCCTCGCCTCGCCTCAACTGCACACTCCTCCTCCTGTCTGTGGTGGCTCTCTGCTGAGTTTGCTGTGCGCACAGTGAAGGGTGCGGAACAGCCAGGCTTTTTTACAGCGTTCCGCGTGTGTTTGTCACCGGCAATGATGCTTCCAGTTGAGAATAATAACAACTCCACGGTGTGGATGTGCGGATTTGCTGTCGCAACCGACACGGAGCGGCTCAATTGTGGGAGCAGATTGGCTGCTGCAGGCACAGCTGCAGTAACGTGCTTCAGCATATCGATGCATACGGATGCGATGCGATTTCCGTTTCCATAACGACTTCTTCTTTGTTTTTTCCTTGCCTTTCTGTTATGTGGAGAGCACTGTCGCCACCTAAGGGTTCTGTAAAATAGGTTATAGACCTCCAATAGCTACAATAGTTGTACCAGAGATGTATCAGGGATTGATCCACGTCCCACCGTCAAAAAACGCAATTGACGACAACCGTCGTCATTGGCACTCTACGTCAGTATTTGAATTGACGACAGCTGTCGTCATTGGCATTCAATGAGTTAAGCAGGTCACCGTTAACCCTTAAGTACTGTAGCCTTATTATAAAGTCTCACCATGTCGATCACTTCTACACTCGCATGCTTCTTTAATTTGGCTTTGACACTTTTGTCATAAGGAAGACCCCAGTGGAGTTAAGGGCAGAAAAGTACGATTAATCCAACTGCTCAAATTCCAAGTTGAGCTTAATTCTTAAACTCGTTTCAGAGATGACTCATCTTGTAGTTGGACAGGGAGTTTAATGCAGTAAAGCGAAATCAGTCACAGATCCATTGGTTTCAGCGAGTTTATCTTTTGAGTGATTTTATCCTCATGGATCTGTGATCATTATCCGTTATTTATCTGAAATATAATATTAAAAAAAGGTCAATAATTAAAAACAACTCACCCCTACCCGGCGATAAAGCTGCCAATAAGCAGAGGTAAGGGTGAGCCTTCCCCCGTACCCGGCCGCGCCCCCCCCCCCCCCCCCCCCTCGGCAACAAGTCCAGGAAGCAGGAAGCGATGTCACTTCCTCTGCAGATGCGAAGGCTCTGGAGCAGCGGCGCCGCCTGATGATGTAATGATGTAAATAGTGTAGATACAGAGAGAATGTACATATTGAGCTTTTTATAAAGGAGAACAGAACATATTGTCCTGGTGGAGCGATGGAGGATGAATAAAGAGGAGTTTTATAAAGCGCTGTGTGTCTGACTGCTTCATTCACTTCAGCTGAACACACAATATTCAGGAGTTCAGTCTTTCAATCATGATTCAAAAAGAGTGAACGTGTAAATAATATTACGTGACTAGTCAATATTAGAGCCGATATTGCCGATATTTTTGTATTTTGTATTTTTTTAGTTATAGTGCAGGGTGTCGGGCACGCAGCAGTGCATCACGCACCCCTCTGGTTCTCGGGCTCTATGGAGCTCACGGAGCTCCAGGCTGCCTCCGGGGCTCGACTCTGCTGCACCCCGAGGTCGGGCGCAGGGTGTCGGGCCCGCAGCAGTGCAACACGGACCCACACGTCACACACCCACCCTGACCGATTGGCAAACGGACGGCATGTTGTGTATATATATATATATATTTTTTTTTACTTAAAGTTATATTTTATATTTGTTCTATTTGTGTTTTTGTATTTCTAGTTATTTATAAGTGTGAAATTCCCAGTGAAGTTTACTGTTTCATTGCATTGATGTCAATTTGGACAATCAAGTTGATTGATAAGCTGTAAAATATCCTGCCTACATTACATATCTCAAGTCACGTCAAGTCATATCTTTGTCAAGTGTTTGATATGAGGCATCATTGCAAAAACAATTGTGTAATATAATGGATATATATAATATAAGAATATCGGACTATCGATATCAGATCTTTTTTTCACTCTGCAATATCGGCATCGGCATCGGCCTCAAAAATCCAGTATCGGTCGGGCTCTAGTTAATATCAGGAATAATATTGTTAGGTTGCCATAGATGTTACGTGTGTGTGTGTGTGTGTGTGTGTGTGTGTGTGTGTGTGTGTGTGTGTGTGTGTGTGTGTGTGTGTGTGTGTGTGTGTGTGTGTGTGTGTGTGTGAGAACGGGTTGGAAAGAAAGCGACCTTGGGGAAAAAGGAGAGGAGGTGATGGTTTTAATCCCAGAGAAGACAGTGTTCCTCCGTTTGTGTGTTATTATGCAATGTGCCTGCTTCCCCTAGCACACCTTCCCCTTGACAATACCTGCGTGTGTGTGTGTGTGTGTGTGTGTGTGTGTGTGTGTGTGTGTGTGTGTGTGTGTGTGTGTGTGGTGTGACCCTGAGGGGACTTTCTATTGTGCTGTCAACAAGCTGCAAAGGCTCATGGGTAATAGATGAGAGATGTTTTTCCGCTGCTTGCCTAGAGCTTAACACGCACATGCACACACACACACACACACACACACACACGCATACACACACGCACACACACACACACACGCATACACACACACACACACACACACACACGCATACACACACGCACACACACACACACGCATACACACACGCACACACACACACACGCATACACACACACACACACGCACACACACACACACACACACACACACACACACACACACACACACACACACACACACACACACACACACATGTAGAAAGGTTTCATTATAAAATGCTATAAATCAAATTTTGAAAATATTAGAAACCCTATTGTCCAATCACAACGCATCCATTCCCAATGAACTCGTTCGGTCACTCTTCCACTTCCAAAGAAGGAGATGCCTTGCCAAAAGGGCTGAGTCGG
>NC_139628.1:20174546-20182046 GCF_964638095.1 Poromitra crassiceps | reverse complement strand
GTATTAAGTCACACCCATAACCACTGTCATGTGTCACGCCTAACCTCCTCTTGAGTATTAAGTCACACCCATAACCACTGTCATGTGTCACGCCTAACCTCCTCTTGAGTATTAAGTCACACCCATAACCACTGTCATGTGTCAAGCCTAACCTCCTCTTAAGTATTAAGTCACACCCATAACCACTGTCATGTGTCACGCCTAACCTCCTCTTGAGTATTAAGTCACACACATAACCACTGTCATGTGTCAAGCCTAACCTCCTCTTGAGTATTAAGTCACACCCATAACCACTGTCATGTGTCAAGCCTAACCTCCTCTTGAGTATTAAGTCACACACATAACCACTGTCATGTGTCATGCCTAACCTCCTCTTGAGTATTAAGTCAGACCCATAACCACTGTCATGTGTCACGCCTAACCTCCTCTTGAGTATTAAGTCAGACCCATAACCACTGTCATCTGTCAAGCCTAACCTCCTCTTGAGTATTAAATCACACCCATAACCACTGTCATGTGTCATGCCTAACCTCCTCTTGAGTATTAAGTCACACACATAACCACTGTCATGTGTCAAGCCTAACCTCCTCTTGAGTATTAAGTCACACCCATAACCACTGTCATGTGTCACGCCTAACCTCCTCTTGAGTATTAAGTCACACCCATAACCACTGTCATGTGTCACGCCTAACCTCCTCTTGAGTATTAAGTCACACCCATAACCACTGTCATGTGTCACGCCTAACCTCCTCTTGAGTATTAAGTCACACCCATAACCACTGTCATGTGTCACGCCTAACCTCCTCTTGAGTATTAAGTCACACCCATAACCACTGTCATGTGTCACGCCTAACCTCCTCTTGAGTATTAAGTCACACCCATAACCACTGTCATGTGTCAAGCCTAACCTCCTCTTGAGTATTAAGTCACACCCATAACCACTGTCATGTGTCACGCCTAACCTCCTCTTGAGTATTAAGTCACACCCATAACCACTGTCATGTGTCAAGCCTAACCTCCTCTTGAGTATTAAGTCACACCCATAACCACTGTCATGTGTCACGCCTAACCTCCTCTTGAGTATTAAGTCACACCCATAACCACTGTCATGTGTCACGCCTAACCTCCTCTTGAGTATTAAGTCACACCCATAACCACTGTCATGTGTCATGCCTAACCTCCTCTTGAGTATTAAGTCACACACATAACCACTGTCATGTGTCAAGCCTAACCTCCTCTTGAGTATTAAGTCACACCCATAACCACTGTCATGTGTCAAGCCTAACCTCCTCTTGAGTATTAAGTCACACCCATAACCACTGTCATGTGTCACGCCTAACCTCCTCTTGAGTATTAAGTCACACCCATAACCACTGTCATGTGTCAAGCCTAACCTCCTCTTGAGTATTAAGTCACACCCATAACCACTGTCATGTGTCACGCCTAACCTCCTCTTGAGTATTAAGTCACACCCATAACCACTGTCATGTGTCACGCCTAACCTCCTCTTGAGTATTAAGTCACACCCATAACCACTGTCATGTGTCATGCCTAACCTCCTCTTGAGTATTAAGTCACACACATAACCACTGTCATGTGTCAAGCCTAACCTCCTCTTGAGTATTAAGTCACACCCATAACCACTGTCATGTGTCACGCCTAACCTCCTCTTGAGTATTAAGTCACACCCATAACCACTGTCATGTGTCACGCCTAACCTCCTCTTGAGTATTAAGTCACACCCATAACCACTGTCATGTGTCACGCCTAACCTCCTCTTGAGTATTAAGTCACACCCATAACCACTGTCATGTGTCACGCCTAACCTCCTCTTGAGTATTAAGTCACACCCATAACCACTGTCATGTGTCACGCCTAACCCCCTCTTGAGTATTAAGTCACACACATAACCACTGTCATGTGTCAAGCCTAACCTCCTCTTGAGTATTAAGTCACACCCATAACCACTGTCATGTGTCAAGCCTAACCTCCTCTTGAGTATTAAGTCACACCCATAACCACTGTCATGTGTCAAGCCTAACCTCCTCTTGAGTATTAAGTCACACCCATAACCACTGTCATGTGTCACGCCTAACCTCCTCTTAAGTATTAAGTCACACCCATAACCACTGTCATGTGTCACGCCTAACCTCCTCTTGAGTATTAAGTCACACACATAACCACTGTCATGTGTCACGCCTACCCTCCTCTTGAGTATTAAGTCACACCCATAACCACTGTCATGTGTCACGCCTAACCTCCTCTTGAGTATTAAGTCACACCCATAACCACTGTCATGTGTCAAGCCTAACCTCCTCTTGAGTATTAAGTCACACCCATAACCACTGTCATGTGTCACGCCTAACCTCCTCTTGAGTATTAAGTCACACCCATAACCACTGTCATGTGTCACGCCTAACCTCCTCTTGAGTATTAAGTCACACCCATAACCACTGTCATGTGTCACGCCTACCCTCCTCTTGAGTATTAAGTCACACCCATAACCACTGTCATGTGTCACGCCTAACCTCCTCTTGAGTATTAAGTCACACACATAACCACTGTCATGTGTCAAGCCTAACCCCCTCTTGAGTATTAAGTCACACCCATAACCACTGTCATGTGTCACGCCTAACCTCCTCTTGAGTATTAAGTCACACCCATAACCACTGTCATGTGTCACGCCTAACCTCCTCTTGAGTATTAAGTCACACCCATAACCACTGTCATGTGGCACGCCTAACCTCCTCTTGAGTATTAAGTCACACCCATAACCACTGTCATGTGTCACGCCTAAGCCCCTCTTAAGTATTAAGTCACACCCATAACCACTGTCATGTGTCACGCCTAACCTCCTCTTGAGTATTAAGTCACACCCATAACCACTGTCATGTGTCAAGCCTAAGCCCCTCTTGAGTATTAAGTCACACCCATAACCACTGTCATGTGTCACGCCTAACCTCCTCTTAAGTATTAAGTCACACCCATAACCACTGTCATGTGTCAAGCCTAAGCCCCTCTTAAGTATTAAGTCACACCCATAACCACTGTCATGTGTCACGCCTAACCTCCTCTTAAGTATTAAGTCACACCCATAACCACTGTCATGTGTCAAGCCTAAGCCCCTCTTGAGTATTAAGTCACACCCATAACCACTGTCATGTGTCAAGCCTAAGCCCCTCTTGAGTATTAAGTCACACCCATAACCACTGTCATGTGTCAAGCCTAACCTCCTCTTAAGTATTAAGTCACACCCATAACCACTGTCATGTGTCAAGCCTAAGCCCCTCTTGAGTATTAAGTCACACCCATAACCACTGTCATGTGGCACGCCTAAGCCCCTCTTGAGTATTAAGTCACACCCATAACCACTGTCATGTGGCACGCCTAACCTCCTCTTAAGTATTAAGTCACACCCATAACCACTGTCATGTGGCACGCCTAAGCCCCTCTTGAGTATTAAGTCACACCCATAACCACTGTCATGTGGCACGCCTAACCCCCTCTTGAGTATTAAGTCACACCCATAACCACTGTCATGTGTCACGCCTAACCTCCTCTTAAGTATTAAGTCACACCCATAACCACTGTCATGTGGCACGCCTAAGCCCCTCTTGAGTATTAAGTCACACCCATAACCACTGTCATGTGGCACGCCTAACCTCCTCTTAAGTATTAAGTCACACCCATAACCACTGTCATGTGTCAAGCCTAACCTCCTCTTGAGTATTAAGTCACACACATAACCACTGTCATCTGTCATGCCTAACCTCCTCTTGAGTATTAAGTCACACCCATAACCACTGTCATGTGTCAAGCCTAACCCCCTCTTGAGTATTAAGTCACACCCATAACCACTGTCATGTGTCAAGCCTAACCTCCTCTTGAGTATTAAGTCACACCCATAACCACTGTCATGTGTCAAGCCTAACCTCCTCTTGAGTATTAAGTCACACCCATAACCACTGTCATGTGTCAAGCCTAACCCCCTCTTGAGTATTAAGTCACACCCATAACCACTGTCATGTGTCAAGCCTAACCCCCTCTTGAGTATTAAGTCACACCCATAACCACTGTCATGTGTCAAGCCTAACCCCCTCTTGAGTATTAAGTCACACCCATAACCACTGTCATGTGTCAAGCCTAACCTCCTCTTGAGTATTAAGTCACACCCATAACCACTGTCATGTGCCAAGCCTAAGCCCCTCTTGAGTATTAAGTCACACCCATAACCACTGTCATGTGTCAAGCCTAACCTCCTCTTGAGTATTAAGTCACACCCATAACCACTGTCATGTGTCAAGCCTAACCTCCTCTTGAGTATTAAGTCACACCCATAACCACTGTCATCTGTCAAGCCTAACCTCCTCTTGAGTATTAAGTCACACCCATAACCACTGTCATGTGTCAAGCCTAACCTCCTCTTGAGTATTATGTCTAAATAAAAACATCACAGCCTCCTATGTTTCCACGGTGATGCTAAATATGAACTTTTGAATTACATATGATATGGGGGGGGGGAACATAAGTACATATCAGATAGTAACTGATCTCAAATCAAACAAGAAGTGTTTGAAAAAGATGGGGAAAACAATAATCCAAACGTCAAAGCATAAACTTTATTCTAAGGTAAGAGGTGGCGTTTGTAAAAGGTTTGCTTGTTTTGTTTGCCGCATTGTCTTGTTTTGTTTCCTGTATGTAGCCTAGAGGAGTAAAAAAAAAAAAAAAAAAAAAATTGATTTTGATTGTTCAAATTAAGATTTTGTAAATAAATAAATATATGAACTAGAAAAAAATCAAAATACACATGTTTAACTCCAACGGGAAGCAGGTGATGCTGTATGGATCAGAGATATGCAGAAAACTAACACCTGCCTCAGGAGAACACTTAAAGATGTGGTGGAGAGACAAAGTAAGAAACTTGGAACCCCTAGAAAAGAAGAAGGCAGGATCCATTGACTTACACATTTGAAAGTAGACGTGCAGTTGGATTGGACACACCCTCAGAAAATCTGCCTCAAACATCACGTGACGAGCCCTGAAACGGGACCCCCAGAGAACAAGGAGGAGAGGCTGGCCCCAGCAACCGCTGGAGATGAGCCCTATTCTCCCACAGGCCTTAGGTGCAAAAACTGGCGTTAAAAGCAAAAAAACGTGCCTTGCGCCTGCCTCGGGAAGATAGCAACATGGCTTTAGGCCCTGAAATGCACTTTACGCCAAACAGGCGTGGCGCAGTGCCAGAATAGGCCAGAATGGGCGTTTCGGCCTTAAATACCGGCCTAACGATATCTTCCGCCCTGGCGTTAATTTAGCGCTTAGCGCTTTTCAAAACCAGGCCTATTCAGTGCGCCGGTTGCGCGGAGCTCTCCTCTGCCATCTCACTCTCTGTCCTCCCTCTCTCTGTGTCACTCCCTCTCTCTTGCTCATCAGACAGGCACAATGACTGATGGAGAAAAAGTTCGCCGGTTCTATTATTGTGCGTAATTGCGCAGACTCTCCTCTGCCATCTCACTCTGTCCCCCCTCTCTCTCTCTCACTCCCTCACGCATCAGACAGCAGACAGGCACAAAGCCACACATGTGAAATCTCCCAGCATGCATTGGGCTAATACATTTCGATAATAAATAGCATCCAAATTAGCCTAACTAGATAGAAAGGTAGATAGACATAATGTGTAATGTTAACACAACATGCAATTGTAGAACATTTCAATATTGGACAAAATAAAATCGCGAAATCAAAACACAACCCTATGTGAAACATAATGTCATCCTGGGGCTATATATATCCCTTGCAGATTTAACGTGATTTAGTTAAGTGACAGCGTAACATATCCTATACTGTGATGTCCGCTCCAATAAATTGGCCCTACTTCACATTTAGTTTTACAATAAAAACACATTTCTGCAATGACTTTACATAATGTAGGCTATATTTATGTGCATCATCCTACCTTTGCAGCAGGGGAGAGAAAACGATATAATTCTGGACAAACTTTCACCAATCTAATTTCATCATGACATAGGGATAGGCAATTTTTTTCTAGCCAATGCGTTTAGAACATTCTTTTCACTTTGATCTTGCTATAGTGTAGCGTATTTACATGCTTGCAGTATTTAAACTGCAGTTAGATTGGTTTGAGAAGCATAATAATATGCTTCTCAAACATAATAATAAGTGGCAGAGTGCGCTCCGCCCCTCTGCCAAAGCCCAAACACGCTGTGTGTAGTTTCAGCTAGAGTCAGTGTGTATTTCACTTCTTTATTCAGTGGGCATAGGCTGTGTTTGGGGTCTATGTTAGCATTATTAAAGCAGAAAGACATAGGAACTGTATAGCTAATATACATACTTTAATATCTGTTTATTTATCGCAAGTCGTATCGTCATCGCGATATTGAACAATGTTATCGCACATCGCAGATTTTCCTCATATCGTGCAGGCCTACTACCCAGCAAACATTTTCACGTATAACGACCGTCTTCTGCACGTCAAACCACTACGTCTAGTCAGGGTCTAATTATATATCCAGAATGAAAATCGTGGTGGACGTAGATCGTCTCCTTCTCCCACAACGGCTATGTTCAGAGAGAAAGAAATACATCCTCTCGGTGCGCCTGCTTCAGAGTCCTCTCTCTTAACCACTCGGCTAGTGACTTGCTGAAAATACTCTCTGCATTTTTGGCATATATACTTCTAACAGATTCTTACTGGAACGTGCATGCAAGGCTACCTCGCTAATTCAGTTTCATGATTCCAACCAGCGATGAGATTATTTCATTTATTTTAGATCCTGTATGATAATGTAAGACTTTATGTTGACTGTACGTGCGTCTACTCTGTAGGGCTTATACTGTCCTCAATGTTGAAGGTTCCTAATAGAACTTGCATTGCGAGGCTGCCTCGCAGTTAACGCTAATTCAGTTTGATGATTTCAACCAACGATGAGACAGGTATATATTTTATATGATACGATAATGTAGGTTTACCCAGAACACACTGCGTTCAGTTACGGCAAGAGTAATGGGACATACACCACAGGATTCAGGAAGCTTGTGATAAATACAATAAAGCCGTTTTCACACATGCGCTTTATACAGGGAAATGACCAGAAAGTAATAATGATGATGATGATGATGATGATGAATCTAATACTGTAATAATCGCCTAATGA
Source organism: Poromitra crassiceps (assembly GCF_964638095.1). Taxonomy (NCBI): domain Eukaryota; kingdom Metazoa; phylum Chordata; class Actinopteri; order Beryciformes; family Melamphaidae; genus Poromitra; species Poromitra crassiceps. Next base: position 20,174,874 of record NC_139628.1, on the reverse strand, counting down.
ATAATCCACGCATTCACCAGTCACCAAAACGCTGCATGTGAAGATGTTTGAACCATAAAATGCTGGTCCTCAGCCTATACGCAACGGGATCTTGTTTAATCCAAAACTGTGAAAGGCTTTGATCCTAATTTTATATTTCAGCTTATAGTGCAAGTCGAGCAGTTTGTGTGCTTCGCCTAATTTTGTCACGTGCATGATGCCCGCCTTGCATTGCCTATGATTTTATTGATGAACTGTCCCTAATGACCACGATTGATATGATAGGGATAAAATAAGGACGATTCCCCATCCAAGTGCACACGCCCCCCCCCCCCCCCCCCCCCCTCAA